>NC_048301.1:142096464-142162061 GCF_013100865.1 Trachemys scripta elegans
GGGGCTGCAGGTCAGGAGTGGGGGGCACTGGCAGAACTGAGGGGGGCAGGGCTGGGGTGGGGGGGGGGGGGGGGGGAGGGTGGCGCTGGCAGGGCGGGGGGGGCGGGGGGGGAGGGGGGGGCACCGGAGGGGGGGGGGGGGGCAGGGCTGGGCTGGCAGGGGCTGCGGGTCGGGAGTGAGGGGCACCGGCAGAGCTGGTGGGGGCAGGGCTGGGCTGGCAGGGGCTGCGGGTTGGGAGTGAGGGGCACCGGCAGAGCTGGTGGGGGCAGGGCTGGGCTGGCAGGGGCTGCAGGTTGGGAGTAAGGGGCACCGGCAGAGCTGGTGGGGGCAGGGCTGGGCGAGCAGGGGCTGCAGGTTGGGAGTAAGGGGCACCCTGATACTCACTTTCTGAAGCAGTGAGCTGCCGTCAGCACCCACTGTGGGGAGATGAGGGACGCCCCGCAGTGGTGGGTGCCGTTGAGTCTCAGGCTGACCTGCCAGGGCCACTCCCCGTCCCGCGCCTCCGAGCCCCCCACGATTCGCTTCATCGGGCCCTGGCGCCCGCACACTGTGGAGAGAGCAGATGGGAGTTGGGACCAGCTGGGATGGGGGGTGGGGGGAGCTGTAATGGGCTGTATGGACCAGCCTCTCACCTCCAGCAACTGCCCTGTGCCAGGTCCCAGACACAGAGAGCTCAGAACCCAGCCCTGCCTCCATTGGTGTCACTCCGGATTGACACCAGAACTCACCGAGCCAGGACCCAGCCCTGCCTCCATTGGTGTCACTCCGGATTTACACCAGGGGTTACCAAACTCATAATCCAGCCCTGGCTCCATAGACTTCATCACAAGACAATTAAATATAATCACCAAAGCTAATCGTATAGTCCAATGAAAAACCCAGAATTATAACGAGGCAGGAGAAGTAGATTGGAACCTGTTGTACTAAGAATCCCAGGTAGGTACAACACTGAGAACAGGACACTAATAAGCCAGTAATTGAAAATTCACAGTTAATCACCTAACAAAGCAATTCCCTGCTAATCCGCTGTAAAATCAATTCCACCACTTCCATTACATAGAGTCATATTTCACCGCTTATCTGTTAATAAAGCAGTTCTACTTCTCGCAGTAATTATCACGTGACATGTTCTACGCATGATCACACAGCGATACCATGCAAGAAACTTGATCAAACAATTCATTGCTAATTAACGAACCACGGTACTACAGTTTCTAATCATAATTAGTAGAATCTCACCACTCAAGAGTTAATACTAGCCACGTTATTAGAATAATAGCAATAATATTAAAAGCACTAAAAACATTAAGGGATAGATAGATAGATAGATAGATAGATAGATAGATAGATAGATAGATAGATAGATAGATAGATAGATAGATAGATAGGATGAAGAAAGAAAAGAAAGAAAGATGGGCGTATAAGCATAGAATGACAGATAAATAGATTAGATTATAAGGCTGTAGAAAGAAAACTCTCCCAGCTCCATTTGCATTGGATATTGGCTTTCCACCCCACCCACCTGGCCAACTTTTCTCACCAGATTGTGCCAGGCAACTCCCTGCCTGGGGTCCATCCCCTAGGAGCCCTGCCAGGGTCAGCAGTGCTAGCAGAGTCCGTCTGCCCATCACCCATCTCCTCTGGGCTGCCCGGTGCTGCTCCCCCATGCTACTCATCCTGGGAAACAAGTGGAATGTGAGGGTGCCCTGTGGCACAGCAGGTTCCTATATACTCAGCCCTGGCAGGGTGTGGGGCTGGGAATGTCACCCGACTCGTTGGGCCGACGTTGGCAAATGTCTCTCTACTTCCTTCCTTCCTAGTAACCTCCCTGCCCGGGGCATGCCATCTCGGGAGCTGCTCCCCTCCCCCATCCCAGCCTGCACTCCCTCCACTGCCCCCCTCGCCCTCCATCCACCCCCACGCCACCCGCCTCCCCTGCTGCCGGGATCCCTTCCCAGTATGTTCGCTCTGCACACCTCTATCCTCTTCCCAAATCCCATCCCCCTCCTACTGGTCTCCCCTCCATCAGCCATCCCGTCCCAAGCCTGCTTAGCTGGTGAGACCCCCCACGCCACCAACCTGTTGGGAAACCGGGGAGAGGCCCGGCTTGGCCCGGGAGGGGCAGGTTTGCAAAAGACCCAAAGGAGACGTCTGTTAGGAAAGACCCGGGGATGAGGACACTCAAGGAAACAGGGTGCCGGGTGACTCAGGCGCATTACCCCACCCCGGCCTCATGCACGATGAGCCACGGTCCAGGGCGGAAGCCAAGGGCAGAAAGGTTCACCCGAGGTGTCCTGGGGATTGCCGCTGGGTGACAAACGAGGAGCAGGGGAAGTTAGGCGACATCCTTGCTCCGTTGAAGCTGTCAGCCAAATTCCCCGTGGCTATGGATTCCCACCGGGGGTGTGATGCTGGCCCCAACCTGGCCAGCCAGCACCTACGGCTGCCACCTCCAAGAAGCAGAACGTCCAGACTCTGCACCCGCCCCCACCTGCCTGACCTCGCTGTGACAAAGCAGGAATTTTCAGACCTATTTTTGGAACACCGGTGCCTGCCTCAGTTTCCCTCACTACCCGGGGGCAGGGCAAAAAGGATTAAGAAAGCCACTCTTGGGACAGATCAGGAAATGGGGCCTGTGGGGGTGACGTCACTGCCTGGGGTGAGGTGACTGGGTCATTACAGGACTGGCTGAAACCGACCCGTATCAGTGGACAGTTGGCCAATGGGAGCTCCAAGGAGTGGATGGTCCATGGGGATCTCCGGTGGGCGGCCCGAGGGAGCCTGCAGATTGACCCGAATTCTGAGCTCAGCTATAAAAAATCCAGGCCCGTTCACTGGACGTCCCTGTAACGTAGGTCCTGAAAGCCTGAATTAGTCCAAACGAAAAGATCTACCGATATAACTCAAGGACCGTGTTACCATGAAACCTGGTAAACAAGAGACAAATGAGCTATGGAGCCTAAATTGGTGAGTCGGAAATTAGACCTCACAGGTGGGCTGTTCCACCCATCACGTAAAGGAAAAGATCTTGGTGGGGCAATTGACTTCACCATCCCAGTGCCACTCCCTTCTCGCCTGGGAATCCAGGTCTTTGTCACTCTGCTCCTGAGAGCCGTCCTGGTCAGAGAGAGGGCCCCAGACAACATCGCCACCGACCCCAGGGAAATCCCAACCACCTCCTGGGATGAAAAAGGATCGGACATTAACAGCGGCTCCGGCCCATCTCAGCTGCCTTCTCTTCCAGTTACTACATCTTGGATACAATCAATCAAAGAAGGGTTTTTTTCCTGCTAAAACCTCTCTCCCGCTCAAGGGCCAGGGATCCAGCGCTGGGGAGGAAACGAACGCCTTGGTCCAGGCATTACATTTCCAAGGCTTTTGCCGGTTTTTGCCTTCTTTTCCGGACCTAGAAGAAAAGGATTTTTCTGGGGGTGTTGGCCTCGGGAGCGAAGCAGGCGGAGGTTCCCGGGTGCCAACCCCTGAGCCTCGTTCAATGCCGTCCATTGTCGGGCCGCGACGTGGTTAGAGTAACCCCTTTGGCTCGTTTGGCCTGTGCGGTCAGAGCAACACAGCTCAGCGTGGGAGAACAACGGGCTGCTGACGAGACAGAGCAGAGAGCAGCTGGACCTGGAGGAGAGGAACCTCCCTAAACTGGGGGGGGCCACCAGTGCCCGAAACGTGGCTCCACCTCCTGCATCACCCCTTTCCCCTGAGGCTCTGCCCTCATGCTGCCCCTTCTCCTTGAACTCCCGCCCCGCCCCTTCTCCCTGAGGCTGCCCCCACACCACCCCTTCCCCTCAGGCCCCGTTCCTGCACCACCTCTTCCCCCCAAGATCCCGCCCCCCCATCGCTCCTCTCCATCCCCTCCCCCACATTGTGCACCCTTACGGCCTGTAAAAAGTGGAAGGGCTATATTTAAAACTGATGGGGCCATGGCCCCTCGTCCCATCCCCCCCATTCCAATGCCCCTGGCTGGGACTGGCAGAGAGACGGCGAGAGAGTCCATGGCAGCTTGGCTGGGTCGAGTCTGTCTTCACCTTTGCTTCTCCGGGCTAACCTAAGGCCTGCCCCTGCTGTGGTCCGGGTGATAAATCAACCTTATTCTGCTACAACAGGCCGCCGGGCATCACTGCAAATGTTGGCTGAGGGCAGAGCTTGTGGAGTTGGAGGGCTGGAGCCCAGAGCCTCAGTCTTGGAGACTTTGAGTCCAGGGGGGAAGAGGGGGCCTCCAAGGGGCTGTTGCAAAGGGGTGTAGCACCGATCCTGTGCATCTGGGACACCCCGTGACGGGGCACTGCGAAAAAACAGCCCAGATGCTTCAAAGCTGGCCAGATGGCAACCATAACAATGCCTCATGCTGATATCGATCCCTCTAGACCAGGTGTTCTCAAACTGGGGAGCATAACCCCTCCGGGGGGGGTCACAAGATAATTACATGGGGGTCATGAGTACATTGCACGAAACAGAGAGAAATGGCTCTAAAATATATCATTTAAATCTAGCCTTTTAGAAGTCACACACACCTTTCCATTGCAATGTAGTATATTTACATCAGAAAGCATTGTAAATGTATAACACATAGAACATCAGGGTTGGAAGGGACCTGAGGAGGTCACCTAGTCCAAGCCACTACTCAAAGCAGGACCAATTCCCAGACAGATTTTTATCCCAGTTCCCTAAATGGCCCCCCTCAAGGATTGAATTTACAACCCTGGGTTTAGCAGGCCAATGCTCAAACCACTGAGCTATCCCTCCCCCCAACTAAGTGATTATTGTTCCTAAACAAAATACATACGGTATTATCACCGCCCAGCTCTGAGGGCAGCGTCGGTGCCAGCAGCAGTGCAGAAATAAAGGTGGCAAACTGGCCACGGGGTGCTAAATCTGCCGTGCAAGGTGTTATTGACGTTTCTCCACGCCCCCTCCCCACCAGATAAAACAGCAACTATTTTAAAAACTAACTTTTCTGCTCATAAGAATCCTTTGATAAAACTGTTTTATAGTCTTAATTTAAAAGCCGCAAAAAAGGGAAATTCATTTTAAACAATGGGGATATAAATTTAATATAGAAAATAGTGTTAAATATAAAAAAAGTGTGTCATTTATACAGGGGTTCGCACTTCGAGGCGGGCTGTCTGTATGGGGTCGTCAATACAAGAAGTTTGAGTGGCAGGAACCGGGAGGAATCTGGAGTCAGATTAAAAAAACAACAACACATTCTCCACCTAGAGTCTCCACCTTTGGGTGGCTTCCAATGCGGCCTGGAAGCCACTTAATATGAGACAATCCTGATCACTAACGGGCTCTTGGATCAGACAGAGGAAGAACCAACGGCCTGACGTTAAAGCCAGGCAAATTCCCATCATTGATTCTGAACAGCTTGGGTGATTAAGCACTGGAACAAACACCTAAGGGAAGGGGAGGTTTCACCATTTCTGGTTAGCTTCCAATCAAGACAGGAGACCTTCCTGGAAGACACTTTAACCAAACACAAGTTACGGGACTAAACACGGGAGGAAGTCGGTGAAATGTGATGCCCTGGGCTACACAGGAGGTCAAACCAGATGATCTAATGGTGACTTCTTGCCCTTGGAATCTATGACTCATCCGTCGGTGGAAGTGTAAGATCCACAGAGAAGCTAGGACAATTCACTGCAGAGAACAAGACCCCCCAAAATGCTAAAGGATGGACGCGGTAGCCCAGAGGGAATTTCAACCACTGGCAGCTAACAAATCACTAGCACATAACAAGCATAATGGATTACAATTATAATTCATAGAACTCTTAATAATAATTTCTGTAGATTTTATCTAGCGCTTTCCAGCAGCAGATCTCAAAGTACATTACAAAGAAGGCCAAAATAATTATCAAATAGAAATTAATTAATTATTCAATAATAATAATAAATAACAGCAACTAGGAATTAACAGATCTGGTTGAAAATCTTCCAACACTACATTTTTGTTGTCTGTCGGGACACTCCATTTTGTTGCAAGCGCAGCCGACCATGGGAATATCTCCATTTCAATAACGTGTTGTTTTGAACAGCACATCAAAAGGCAGCAAAACAAGTTCAAAATCTTCCACGTAGCGAGATTTCGGAGGGAAGTTTTTCATTTGTTTTTTTATTTCATTTGGAAATGTCGTTGATAGTATTTGTTTCAAGTCCATCGAAATGGCTTGTTCCCATTTTGACTTTTTAAGAAATGTGACGAGAATTCTAAAAAGAAATAGAAAACACTAGATAAATATAAACCAGCAAACGACGGCAAATAAACTATAAAGCAATAAATAATTGGGAAATGAACAATGCAAATAATAGAACAACAGAAACTAATAATAGGCAAGTAATACGGAACTTACAATATAATAAATAACTGGGAAATACAAATAATAGAAAAATATAAACCAGTAACTGACACCTAATAAACTTTGTCTTTATGTTTCTACACCTGCAGGCGCATGGAGCATCCACCAGTTTCCACCTATTATTCCAGTCTTGCTCTGGTCTGCACAAGCATCTGGGCATCATGTGGATGGATCTGGCTTTTTCCTCTCTTGGTCGCCCTCTTTTCCTGTTTCTGGGGATGTCCATCTTAGCCCTTGCCATGGACATTGTGTTGATGGTCCTAAATATATCCATCACCTTCTCCTTCGTCTGTCTGATACTTCACATTGGTTTGCTCTGCTTAGAATTTTGGATGTTGCAAGAATCTCTCTCTTTCCAATGGTCTTTGACGATCTTACAAACCAACCCATAACTAGAAAATAACCAATCCAAATCAGAGACAAAAATCTACTCATAACTGACAACTAATTAATATAAATTAAATTCATGGAGATATCCTATCTCCTAGAACTGGAAGGGACCTTGAAAGGTCATTGAGTCCAGCCCCCTGCCTTCACTAGCAGGACCAAGTACTGATTTTGCCCCAGATCCCTAGGTGGCCCCCTCAAGGATTGAACTCACAACCCTGGGTTTAGCAGGCCAATGCTCAAACCACTGAGCTATCCCTCCCCCCATTTATGCAATAAATAATTAGGAAATAACCCGTATAAGGTATAGATACATACAAACTAATAAATCGCAGCTAATAAATAAATGATAAAACAATGACTAGTTAGGATGTAACCAATACAAGTTACAGAGAAATAGAAACCAATACATAATATTGAATAAATATATTACAAACCATAAATAATTACAAAGTAACAAATATGAATAATAGATAAATATAAAATTATAACTGACAGCTAATAAATATATTAAAAACAATAAATTGCTAGGAAATAAGAAACCCAAATGACAGATAAATAGAAACCAATAAATGACAGCTAATAAGTCTGTTACAAAAAATAACTAGGAAACTATCACTAATAAGTGGCAGCTAATAAATATGTTACAAAACAATAAATAAGAAAATTAATTAATAGCTTGAAAATAGATGATTAACTAATGAATGACAACTAATACATATATTACAAAACAATAAATAGCTAGGAAATAAGAAAAACAAATAATGCACCAGGGGAGGGATAGCTCTGTGGTTTGAGCATTTAGGGATGTGGGGCAAAAATCTGTCTGGGGATTGGTCTTGCTTTGAGCAGGGGGTTGGACTAGATGACCTCCTGAGGTCCCTTCCAACCTTGATATTCTATGATTAGCTGTTATGTATTAGTTTACCTTTTACAAAACAATAAATAGCTAGGAAATAAAAAAAATGATAGATAAATGTAAATGAATAAATAAGAGCTAATAAATATATTACCAAACAATAAATAACTAAGAAATAAATAATTGTTAAATATGATCTAATAAACAACATTATTAAAATCAAATACAAATAATAGATAACCATAAACTAATAAATTACAACTAATAAAGACATTAAAAAATACTACATCGCTAGGAAATAATCAATGCAAATAATAGACAAATATAAATGAATAAATGACAACTGATGAATAAATTACAAACCAATAACTAGCTATTTACTAAGAAATACATTTCACAGACAAAAGTACTAGATAATAGTCACCAAGAGCTAAAATCAAATACAGTGACTTTCAACCTTTTTTTATTTGCAGACCCCTAAACAATTTCAGAAGGACGTGTCTTTGGGAATCTTAGACAGAGTCAGCGGACCCCCAGGGGTCTACAGATCACCGGTTGAAAACCACAACTCTATGGTAATGACAACTTTTCGCAGACCCCTTAGACATAGTCTGCAGATCCCAAGGGGTCTGCGGATGACAGGCTGAAATCATTTCCATGTTCCTAAATAATCATATGCCACACAGCTCTCATATAGTGCCGGGGGAAATGCACTATGTCCAATCGGGGATGTAGTTATTCAATTACTGATATCTCAGCCACAAGCTTGATGTCTGAGCACAAAATAAGCCAGAGCGGTAGGACCCCAACAGACAGCTAAGAAAGAAAAGTGCAAAAACAATAGAGAGCACTACTAAAGAAGTAGCATCTGAAGAAGTGAGGTTCTTACCCACGAAAGCTTATGCTCCCAATACTTCTGTTAGTCTCAAAGGTGCCACAGGACCCTCTGTTGTTTTTTACTAAAGAAAGATTGGCTAAGAAATAGCTATCAAATAGAAACACCAATAGATAGCTTGTCTTTCTTTAGAAGCACTAAGAAATCAAACAGCAATAACAATAGACAGTGCTATCAACAAAATATCAGCTAAGAAATACAAATACCGCAAAACAGAAAAATCAATAGCTCGTTCTCATTAGGAAAGATCAGTGAAGAAATAAAGTGCTAATAAAGAATTAACAGCTAATAAGTAAAATAAACTAACCGTCACATAACAAAAACACTGGATAGTGCTAATAAAGAAGGAATAGCTAGTAAAGAAAAATAAATAACTATCCGATAACAAATGCCAGAGATGTGCTAATAAAGATAACAAATAAAAAATAAGCATCAAATAGCAAATATAGACAAACAACTAGATAACTAGAAACAAAAAGAATTTGTCAAAAAAAGAAATACAGTAACCAGCAAATAATAATTCATAAAAATACAAAACAACAAAAAGCGTAGCAAAGAACAAATGCAAATAATAACTCAATGTAAGCTAAACAACAAGTGGCAAGTGTAGAAAACAATAGCTAATGTATACATGTCCCATAAGTAAACCAATACATTTACAGAACAATAGCTAATTCATAAATGTCACAAAAATAAACAAATCAGTAACAAAGAATAGGAAATACATAGGTCAAGCTATTCACTAATAAATAACTTTTACAAGATAACAAAATAAATAACAAAAACAATAGGCTTTCTTAATAAAGAATGACAATCTAATAAATAAATACAATTTTAAATCCCTAATGGCAAAAATAGATAAGAATGCCAAGCAATAACTAACTAGAAATTCAATCAAAACCTAGAAAACACAAATAACTATTAACTATTAACTACATTTCACGGTAACAAATAAATAGGACTAATAAAGAAAGACCAACAAATAAACAACAAAAAATACCTATCAAAGAGCAATCATAGGTAAAAATTAAGTAATACATTACTAGAAAAAAAACTAATCAAAAATATATAAGTAGCAAACTTATAAATACCTAAGAAGTAAAAATAGACAAACTAATAAGTAACTATGTAGCTAATAAAAATATTTAGTTCTTAACTTGTAGATACAAGCCAAGTATTCATCAATAGATCTCAAAGCACATTTTATTAAATAAAATTATATCTTTACATATAACGACTAGAGAGGTAACAGCACCAAACAAATAACTAGCAAATAAACATTGACAACTGAGACCTCAAGAGGTGGCTTCATTGGAGGTGTATAAGTAATCACCATATTGTACATCAATAATCTAGAACAATCTTATTCGTCATTAGGTGTATTACGGTAATACCAGCCACGGAAGCAGGGCCCCCTTGTGTCAGGCGTGGAGCACTATGTATTAGGTTATTATGGTTGCACCTAAAAGCAGCAGTCAGACTACGGCCCCATGGTGCCAGGCACTGTACAATATTTATTAGGTGTATTACGGTAGCGCCTAGGAGCCGCAGTCATGGACCACAAGCCCATTGCGCCAGGCGCTGTACACACACACACACACCATCCCTGCCCCAATCTGTGTATACGACAAGAGACACCAGATAGAGGCAGACAGACAGAGGACCACAAGGAAACCATGGTCAAGAGTGAGCTGTGGTCACCAGCAGCCGCACCGTTGTCAGCATCACGCATAGGTGAGTTTTGAAGAGGGATTTGGAGGCGGAGATCGCGGCAGGTGTGCGGATGTTTATGAGAGCTCCAGCCATTGTTTGGGAAGAGGCCAGGACAACAGCAGGAGGTCGGCAAAGATGGAAGACACCCCCAACCGGGCTATAAACGATGCAAACTATGTCACCGGCAACAACCAAATCAAAGGCAATTAATAAAACAGGTAATGAACCGCTAACAATAAATACATTATTTTTCATGTGTTTCTTACCAAGCATTATTTATTTGCCACAATTAACGGATTATCTAGTTCCTCTTCTTTATTACGAAGAGAAGGAAGAGACAATAGATCACACATGAATTGCAACAGAGAAATAGCAAAGAAACGAGATGCAGGGTAGGAAACCCATGAAAAATGAAAACCACTCATGGAGAAATTTTAAATTACGATTTGAGTAGAGTAGATATAGGTTGAAGATACACCGCTACCTTGACATAACGCCACCCGATATAACACGAATTCAGATATAACGCGGTAACGCAGCGCTCCGGGGGGGGCGGGGCTGCGCACTCCAGTGGATCAAAGCAAGTTCGATATAACACGGTTTCACCTATAACGCGGTATGTATTTTTGGCTCCCAAGGACAGCGTTCTATCAGGGTCGAGGTGTATAATAATAAGTTATAAAAGAAGAAATCGTGCATGAAAGGAAAAACAAACACACAGCAAAGAGCAAGGGGTTATAATTTATCGATGTTTAAGTTCTAACACTATATTATCACAAATAAATAAGAAATGCAGGAAAAGAAAAACAAGGTACCGAAGTAACACGCGACAACGAACTGGAAATTATTGTTTATTATTAAAGTGTGTAAGGTATAATATGACATTATAAACAAACAAGGCCAAAATACAAAGCTAACCACCACTGGAAACAAGTAAACGAATAAAGGTCAATACATATGCAAGAAAAGCAAACAGTGACACTACCGAAGGGTGTGTGTGGACCCGCTGGCCTGTTGCAAGGCCCTACCTGATTTCACCTCAAAAGCATCTCAGCCTTGCAACAGCTTCCTGCCAGGGGGCTGACTTGCCCGGCCTGCTCAGGGCACCGTCAGAGGGATAATTACAGGGACGTTTAGTGCCTCCAAGGCTCTGTGCCTGGAAAACACTGCTGGGGGGCGCTGTAACCCAGGCAGCCTGGCGCATGCCGGACCGCAAGCAGGGCGTGAGCTGTGGCACGAAGGGCGACGATGTTTATGTGATTGGACTCAGGGAGTTATGCAAAGATGAGCATTTGCCTCTGCTGAATGTGAACAGGTTTAAAGCAGTGTGAGCAGCACTGCCCCCTGCTGGCCTTCAATAGAACCCAGGAGTCTTGGCTCCCAGCCCCTGCTCGCTCTAACCCACCAGAATCCACTCCCCTGCCAGAGCTAGGGAGAGAACCCAGGAGTCCTGGCTCCCAGCCCCCCCTGCTCTAACCACTAGACCCCACTCCCTTCCCAGAGCTGGGGAGAGAACCCAGGCATCCTGGCTCCCAGCCCCCCTGCTCTAACCACTAGACCCCACTCCCCTCCCAGAGCTGGGGAGAGAACCCAGGTATCCTGGCTCCCAGCCCCCCCTGCTCTAACCACTAGACCCCACTCCCTTCCCAGAGCTGGGGAGAGAACCCAGGAGTCCTGGCTCCCAATTCTAACCACTGGCTACCAGAGCTTGACATCAGCCAGTCTATTTTCATCTTACTCCAATAGACTTGGTATTGGGTTCAGGGTAAGAGGTGATGTGTGTCAGCCAGAAAGAAAAGCAATAATCACTAATAACAACAATGAAACATGAGGTGTATCAAAATGGACAGCCCCATTTCTTCCCCGGTGACTCACCCCTCCAAGCCATGCAGCCCTGGCTGACTCATCAAACAGAGCTTTGAAATTCCCATGGGGGTTAGTATGAGAGATCACACGCGTGTTCATTATAGGACTGCCTGGAGACCACTGCCATTGGCACTGCACAGACCCTCTGACTGACGGGACTGCTGAGGTGTCAGCTCCAGGGTGTGAAAGGGAGATGGGACTATCCCCAGCTCTGGGAGGGGAGTGGGGTCTGGTGGGTTAGAGCAGGGGGGCTGGGAGCCAGGACTCCTGGGTTCTGTCCCCAGCTCTGGGAGGGGAGTGGGGTCTAGTGGGTTAGAGCAGGGGGGCTGGGAGCCAGGACTCCTGGGTTCCATCCCTGGCCAATAGAGGGAGGGAGATCTGGTGGCTTAGCGCTTGGGTCCAGGAACTGGGTACCAAGGTTAATTCGCTCTGTTCCCCAGTGCCGGAGCTATTCCCAAGCATTGCAGTGCGGGTCCTGAGCCACAAGGGGGCAGCTAAGGCACAGCGATGGGAACAAGTGGCTACCGGTGAGCTGAACAGGATGGGCTCCCTCGAACTTATCTGGCGCTGAGATGCAGCCGCCTCTGGGGAGGAGCAGCTGGGGAACAGCTGCACATAACACCGCATGGGGAGGGCTCCCCTGGCGCTGAGATGCAGCTGCCTCTGCATTCCAATCTGAATTCCAGCTAGGACTCCTGGGTTCACACCCTAACCTTAAATGGCTTCTGTCCCACACAATTAGGGCTATCAAAATGCATTTACGGAGTTATACGTGTGTTTGTCTAAACCTGCGAGCCTGCCCTGGGCACATCCATAAAACCTCAGTAATAAAACAATCAGCAACAGAAAATAAGTGGAAGCATCGTAGAGACAAATTGTGTCTGTTTCTCTTTGGCTGAGGCGCTAATGAGGTTACCGGGCGGGGAGGGGAAGCTGGAAGGCAGGACGCTTGGATTCTAGTCAGCTGCCACATTTCACCATTAAATCAGTAAAGTTTGCATTCTTGGCTCCCAGCCCCCCCTACTCTAACCACTAGACCCCACTCCCCTCCCAGAGCTGGGGAGAGAACCCAGGAGTCCTGGCCCGCAGCCCCCCTGCTCTAACCACTAGACCCCACTCCCCTCCCAGAGCCAGGGATAGAACCCAGGAGTCCTGGCTCCCAGCCCCCGCTAGATCCTAGAGCCCTGCACAAGCGTATTGTTTTAATTTCACTCCCACTCGCACCAACCTGAGAGCCAGCAAATCCCGCACGAGGGACAGATTCCCCCACGCTACCAACAAAAAAAGTCGGTTCATATATTACAGATATAAATAGAATTCAGCCACATTGTTTACCACTAAAAGAATAAAACTACTCTTGCTTAAACCATGTAAAAAAAAATACTTCCATTCCTGGTCTAAAAATAGACAAATCTCTTTCTACCCCTCGCTTCCATTTAAGGATTAAACCTTTTATTTAAGAAAGGAAAACGGGCTTTGCAGTGCTGAAATTCTGTTTGCGACAAACTGACAAGAGATTGCCCACGAATTCCCGCCGTCTGGGGGGTTTTGCCCACCCAATCCTGCCCGCAACAAAGTACACTTTCCCAGCTCCCGCTATTACTGCACCAGGAGCCATGGGACCCCTGTCCCACCACCGGGCTCGACTAGACCCCTCTCCCTGAGCCAGGGCTTTTCTTGACGCCCAGGCTCGGAAATAGAACCTGCCCATGTGCTTGGAAATGCTACGCTCCGTTGAGACCATGACATTCAAAGCCATGGAATCCAGGCGCTTCTCCAACAATTCCTAAGAGGGTTGGACCAAGCTGACCTGGAAGCGTGACATTTTTGATTGAAGTATGTCGCTAACCCCCGAAAGGTGTTGCAGAGATGGGCGCTCATCCAGCCACAACCACACCCCAGGAGCGGAGGATGGGACAGATGGGTAAATTAAGCACTGAGAGAAGTCTGCCTTGCCAGGCGCACGTGGTGAGTGAATGGTAGGGTGTGGATTGGAAGGCAGGAGCCTAGTCTCCCAGACCTATCTGTATTAACTATTAGACTTCTATCCCTGCCCCGGCTGGGGAGAGAACACAGGAGTCCTGGCTCCCAGCCCCACTGCTCTAGCCCACTAGACCCCCCTCCCAGAGCCAGGAAAAGAACCCAGGAGTCCTAGCTCCCAACCCCACTGCTCTAGCCCACTAGACCCCACTCCCTCCCAGAGCCAGGGACAGAACCCAGGAGTCCTGGCTCCCAGCACCCCCTGCTCAAATCACTAGGCCCCACTCCCCTCGCCAAACTGAGAATAAATCATTGTAGTCAGTGGATCTAAAGTCCAAATCAAGGCGATGACAATAATTACTTTTTAAAACAGGCCCTAAATTAATAGAGCAGTTAGATTAATTTATGAGGTGCCCAGATGTTACTATCAACAGAGATAATTAGGTTATTTTAGTTTATGGAGTAACAGATTAAATTGGATTGGATTAGAACAGGAATATTTTAGATTAGAGGAGATAAGATTAAATTGGGGTCGTTCAGAATAGATAAAATTAAATCATAGAGGTAGAAATGATAGAATGCAGATTAGATCAGGAAAGACAGAATCGAGCACAGTTTAGTTTAAGAAAGATGTAGCAAGTGGAAGATAATTTTAGTTAGAAATTAGATTAAACTCAATTAGAAGAGAAATTGATGGACAGTTTGGATAAGAAATCCAACAGGACAGGAGCTAGGTGAATGAAGCACTGTGATAGTTGAATAGATAGATATTACATTAGTAAATAGTCAGATGAGTTCCAGCTCGGTTAGATATGATTTTCAGAGGTTTACATCAGATTTTTTTAAACTCAGATTAGAATACATTAAGAAAGCATCATATTTGATTAGATTTTCAGACAGTCAGATTAGATTAGATCAGATTAGGTTAGATTAGATTAGATTAGATTCGGAAAGGCTCAGATGAGAAGAGAGTATGTTATCAGGGCATCAGGTTAGATTAGATTAGATTAGGAGAGGCTCAAATTAGTATAGATTAGGTATCCAGGGAGTATTATTAGATTAGATTAGATGAGATTAGCAGAGACGTTTTGGAGTAGAAAGTTCATATTAGGAGGGACAAGGTAAGGAAATGAGACTTGAAATTAAATGAAGGTTTCTAACTCTTAGAGGAGTGAAGTTCTGGAACAGTCTTCCAAGGGGAGCAGTGGGGGCAAAAGACATATCTGGCTTCAAGACTAAGCTTGATACATTTATGGAGGGGATGGTATGATGGGATAGCCTCATTTTGGCAATTAATTGGTCTTTGACTATTAGCGGTAAATATGCCCAATGGTCTGTGATGGGATGTTAGATGGGGTGGGATCTGAGTTACTACAGAGAATTCTTTCCTGGGTGCTGGCTGGAGACTCTTGCCCACATGCTCAGGGTTTAACTGATCGCCATATTTGGGATCGGGAAGGAATTTTCCCCCAGGGCAGATTGGCAGAGGCCCTGGAGGTTTTTCGCCTTTCTCTGCAGCGTGGGGCACGGGTCACTTGCTGGAGGAGTCTCTGCACCTTGAGGTCTTTAAACCACGATTTGAGGACTTCAATAACTCAGACAAAGGTCAAGCGTTTGTTACAGGAGTGGGTGGGTGAGATTCTGTGGCCTGCGTCATGCAGGAAGTCAGACTAGATGATCATAATGGTCCCTTCTGACCTTAAAGTCTATGAGTCTATAAATATCAGATTTAGGAGAGAAAGGTCAGGTAATCAGAGTGACGGGCACAGAGATTAGGGCGGACAGATTAAATTAGATTAGGTTAGGAGATTGGCAGGCAGATGGGAGGCGGTGGGTCACCAGCAGCCGTTGTCACTGACACAGAACTCACCTGGGGAGGCTTGAGTTACCCTCCTCAGACATCCAGGGCATCTCGGAGAAGCAGGCACGCAGACCAGCGTGGGCGGGAGGAGGAACTGGGCTAACTGCCAGAGTGGCATGCCTGGCATGGGTGGAAGTGTGGGTGGAGTAAACAACAAGAGCTAGGACCAGTCTCGGCACTGTCGGAGCAGTGGGAAAACTGAGCCTTGAAGATCAAATGGGACCATACCATTTCCAATCCACTCTGCTCTGCTCCCGTGGCAGCTGGAGGTCCCCTCGGAAGAGCAAGAGACGTTTCAGAATGAAAGGGTTTTGTCCAGGGCCTAGCCCCATGGGGTAACAATCCATCTCCAGGCATTGGAGGTGATACCACAATACAGAGAGTAAGACAGGAAGGTCCAAGCTGCTGAAATTTAACTCAAAATGTGTTTCTCCCAAGTGCATTTTGGTCATTTGAGTTAAATAATAGTACTCACCCTGATTATAGGTCAATACCAGCTCATTAATAATACCAGAAACATCTCTAGCGTGAGTTATCTTCAGTGCTCTACAAACCAGGTCACAAGCAATGAACCAGAGATCTTAGCTTCCAAACCGCCAGAGAGAGAGTTACAGAATCTGGTGAAAAATAATACATGCAGAGATTGGGTTTCTTTTCCCCCTGTCTCTAGCCCAGTCTCCTGGCTGGTTTAAGGGCAGGGAGCATGGTTGTTTAACCAAGAAAAACCTTTCACTGTCTGTCCCGGTGGGACAAACTCCAGCTGGTGGCTGATTCCACAGCTGTTGATTGCAGACTCTGGCCTATGCTGGGAGCGACCCACTCAGGCCAAGGCCATCAGGGCCATATTCTGATCCCCGTGATCCCGGTGAAAATCCAGAGCTACCACCACGGGAGCCAACGGATTTAGAAATTGGGGGTAGTGGGGTTTTGTGGGAGCAATGAGAGGTGATGGATAGAAGACAGATGGCTGGTCAGCTGGCCCTACCACCCAGTCACCTATTACTATAGTAACCCTATTACTGTAATAAAATCCTAGCCTTGATCATTCATGGGTATCCATCAGGGGCCCCAGTGGTGCCCAGCATAATGGGAGGGGAGTGGGGTCTAGTGGTTAGACCGGGGGGGGGGCTGAGAGCCAGGACTCCTGGGTTCTCTCCCTGGCTCTGGGAGGGGAATGGGGTCTAGCGGTTAGAGCAGGGGAGCTGGGAGCCAGGACTCCTGGGTTCTTTGCCTGGCTCAGNCTCTCCCTGGCTCTGGGAGGGGAATGGGGTCGAGTGGTTAGAGTGGGGGGGGTGATCTGGGATCCAGGACTCCTGGGTTCTCTCCCCATGTCTGGGAGGGGAGTGGGGTCTAGTGGGTTGGGGAGGAGGGGCGGGGAGCCAGGACTCCTGGGTTCTATCCCAGCTCTGGGATGGGAGTCGGGGCTAGTGGGTTAGAGCAGGGTGGGGGTGGTGCTAGGAGCCAGGACTCCTGGGTTCTACCACACACAGGTTGTAGCAACGCTTGGGATCCTCACCTGGAACGAGTTGGGCCGCTTTGTTCCCCGCCCTGCTCGTCTGGGTATATAGGAGCCCCGAGCCCCAGAGGGCACCTGGCAGCTGTTCGTTGGCTCCCTCGCAGGAGAGGCTCTGCTTGTACCCTTCAGGAGTGGCATGAGGGAGAGGCGAGGAGCTGCTCAGAGGGGATGGGTGATGGGCTGGGGGGCGCTGCAGCTCCTCGTCCTGGCCGGGCTGATTGGGACGGCTGCCAGCATGTCGGATCCCCACGGGAAAGGCTGCGACGAGATGGACTCGCAATCCAGAGGTGAGAGCCAGGACTCGGGGAGGGGAGGGGGCTCTAATGGGTCAGAGTGGGGCTGGGAGCCAGGACTCCTGGGTTCTCACCCTGGCTCTGGCAGAGGAGTGGGGTTTAGTGGTCAGAGCAGGGGGGGCTGGGAGCCAGGACTCCTGGGTTCTATCCCCAGCCCTGACAGTGACTCACTACTGTCTGCCCTCAGCGTGTGGGTGTATGCCCGTCGCCTCTCCGCCTCGGAGCCTGGGCGTCAGCTCCATGCACGGAGAAGGCACTTGTGGGGCTGGGAAAGCCGAGGGCCCTGAACAGGGTCAGTCCCAGAGTCCAGCCTGAACCCCCTCCCCGCCCCCTTGCCTTACACTCTGCCTCCCCCCTCCTCCTCATTCGGTGCCTGAGGGCAGGGGAGTGGGTAGACCGGGCCTCAGACAGCTGCAGCTGCCCTGGGGCCCCCGGCCTCCCAGATTCGCTCCTGTGGAAGTTCAGACCAGGAAACCTCCAGTTCAACTTAGACCCACGTTGGGAAATCCGGGACCTGTCTCCTGCGAGGGTCTGTAGTAGATGAAACAAATGGATCCATCTAGCTTTGAATCCTGCCACCCCCGGCTCAGCCCCACGGGCCCTCCTCGTCCAGTATCCCGTCTGCAGCTCCTGTTACACCTGCTGGAAAGTGCGACCGTCCCTGCAGGAGGCAGCCGGGGCCACCCCGCCCCATGGGGGAGTTTTAGGGTGACCAGATGTCCCGATTTTATAGGGACAGTCCTGATATTTGGGTCCATTTCTTATATAGGCTCCTATTACCCCCCTCCCCCTGCCCCGATTTTTCATATTTGCTGTCTGGACACCCTAGGGAGTTTGCTTCACACCCACATTAGCCAGTGGTTGTGTCACGCCCAGCCTTAAGAAGGCAGGTGTTCTTTCAGCTCTCAATGGCTTCTGATCAGAGAGCCAGTATGATTTAGGCCACTCCGTGCCTCAGTTTCCCCTCCTGCCCTTTGTCTCTCTTCTTTATTCAGACCGGAAGGTCTTTGGGGTGGGGACTGTCTCTCTCTCTCTTTGGGGTGGGGACTGTCTCTCTCTCTCTTTGGGCAGGGACTGTCTCTCTCTGTCTGTCTGGGCAGTGCCTGGCACAAGAGGAGCCCTGATCTCGGTCACAGGGTCTGTGCAGTGATCTCTGGGGTCTGTGAAGGCACCCGGCACAATGCAGGCCCTGATCTCGGTCAGGAGGGGTCTGTGTAGCACCTGGCTCGATGGGACCCTGATCTAACGGCTACTGTGACACTAATTGATTGTGCCACTCTCCGTGGGAGATGAGTGCCGATGTCACATGTGGCACGAGGTAGATCCTGGGTAGCGAAAAACAAAGGGCGAAGCGAGGTGAATATGGCTGGGACTGACCAATGGCGATAAAGCTTAATGTAGAACTCAATTAACCTGCAGATCGCCCTGCTGCGGGACGCCACAGGGGTCACACGTTTTCCCAGGATTCTAGCCAAAATGCGGAATATCTGGAGGAAGGACAAATTTCCTACACACTTAAAGGGTCTAGGACAGTGTTTCTCAAACTGGGGTCCTGACCCAAAAGGGGGTTGCAAGGCTATTGTAGGGGGGGCTTTGCAAGATCACAAAAATGTTATAGGGTTTCCATACGTCCAGGTTTCCCAGGACATGCCCTCTTTTTTTGGTCCTTGCTCGTCCTTTTCCCTTGCTTTCAGAGCTGGGTGGCCGGAGAGCGGTGCCTGCTGGCCAGGAGCCCAGCTCTGAAGGAGCACAGCACAGAACTAAGGGTGGCCTGGTATAGTTACTTAGCTCTGCAGGGATCTGCACTGAGGCAGTGAAAACTATGTCCAGTACCAAGAGTGTGGTGGGGGAAACATCACAACCTGAAATATTTTCAAAGGGGGGCCCAGGAAGAAAAGTTTGAGAACCCCTGACCTAGGACCCACCTATCGATTGGGCTACAAACTTCATGCCTCAGAGGAGACGCTTGTGTCAAACTCGGGAAGGCTGGGGAGAAATTTTGCCCATGGTCTGATCCCAGTTGGCAGGGAGGGGGCAGGATACTGGGCTAGATGGGCCCATGGGTCTGATCTCTCTTACCTTCTCTCTGATCTCTTTCAGTTCCCAGCACCCACATGACCCGGTCCAATAGAGGTGAGTTTCTGGTCCCTCCCTCCCCATTGGGTTACCCAGGCAACTGGCTCCCAGCAGCCAATTAGAGTGGGGCTCTGTCTGGTTCTGTGGTGGGGGACAGATCCTGCCAGGGCCCAGCATGTGGCTGGTTCGAGACCTGCCTGGGGCGGGTAGGGGATGACCTCCAGATGTCCCTAGCTGTTTTCTGGGCTTTGGCAATCCCCCCAGGCTGTCTGAGCATCCCCCCCTCCTTCTCCCCAGTATGTGGCCGCCCCAGAGCTCAGTACCGGAACGTGGGGGGTGAGGATTCGATGGAAGGTGAGTGGCCCTGGCAGGCGAGTCTGCTCTGGTACAACAAACATCTGTGCGGGGGATCCCTCATCTCCAACCAGTGGGTGGTGACGGCAGCTCATTGCTTCCAACGGTGAGTGTCAACGTCCCTTGATCCCGACCCGCAGCCCCCTGCTGTCCCAGTCCTGGGCTCCTCCCACCGCCAGCGCTGCCGGTACCCCTCAATCCCAGCCCACAGCCTCCCCCACCAACCCCCTTTTCTGACTCCTCTCTCTGCTCTCAGGAGTATGAACACCTCCAACTACATGGTGCTGCTGGGAGTCAACAAGTTGGCCAACAGTCAACCTCACAAGCTGTCCTTGGGCGTGAGACGCATCATCCGCCACCCGAAATACTCAGGGGAATCTTCCAGCGGGGACATAGCCTTGGTGGAGCTGGAGAGACCCATCCAATTCACCGATTATATCCTCCCCATCTGCCTCCCAGCTGCCTCTGTCCAGTTCCCAGCAGGCACAAAATGCTGGGTGACGGGCTGGGGCAACATCCAGGAAGGAGGTAGGTGTCTTTGGGAGCTGGGATCATGGCACTGGGGCAGAGAGGCTAGGAAAGCGGTGGGTTCGAGGAGTGGGCGGGAGTCAGCAGTTGGGTGATGGACGCAGAGGAAGGGGTGATTATTTAGCGGGTTCGGGATTTCTTTTCCCGAGATGATTCATGATGGGAAATGGTCTATGAAGAAGAACTTTGTGGGGGGACTCGAAAAGGGGGGAACCAGGGAACTGATAAACAAAATTGGATCCCAAGAAACAAACCAGAAACCGATGAATGCAATTGATAAAGAAAACCTAACAATGAAACACAATAAATGAACAACTTAGAAACAAAACCCAATAAACAATAAAAGGAGCACAATTAACAAAACATAATAAACGATAAACAGCACATGATAAATGAAACTGATAAACAAACCTGAGAAATTAGCAAACGAATACAACACAACCAATAAGAAAAACCTGATCAGTGATCAAAGAAACATGACAAAGGAAACCCAATAAACAATACCTGATCAGTAAAACACCATCAACAATAAATGAAGTACAAGAAACAAAACAGGATAAAAGTGGAAGGTGATAGACGGAAACCCAATAAGCAAAACCCAATCAATGATAAGTAGCATGTGATAAATGAGAACCAAACAACAACACATGAAATACAATAAACAATAAATGAAATAAGATAAACAAACCACAGTAAACTACAAATGTAACAAGATAAATGACAAATGAAATAAAATAAATGAAACATGTTCAACAATAAATGAAACATAATGAACAAAGAAATGAACATGCAAGCCCAAGAAATGAAACCTGATAAACAAAACACTAACTCCAATAAACAATGCCCAATAAATGAAACATGAAAACTGATAACGGAAAAACAAAACCCGATAAAAAATATCTGATAACTAGCCTTGGTAGAATTTGATTTTTTTTTTTATAATTTCAACAGATTTGTTTTTATGCATTTTTTCCTATTTTTCTCAATGTAAATTTTACAAAATTATGAGTTGTAATCATCTTTTTATTTTTATCAATTTAAATTTTCAGTTGTGGGAAATTATGGGGAGCCATCAGACAACAGGGTGCATCAGACAATAATTATTTAATGACTGTAGACATTGATTTTAAAAAATGAAAGCTTTATAACCGCTAAACACAAATTGTCAAAATCACATGTCAAAATATACAAAGCAAATATCCTTAAATCAAACTCTTATAAGTTCTCAAGCAGCATTTTTCTTACTTTGGCTATGTGTAAATTTCTGTTACGATCAATGGAAATATTTTTTCATCAGTTTGTGTGTATGTGTACAGTGAAACCTGATGTTTACCAACATTTACTCATACAAATCTAATCCTTCCAAGTCTACTGATAACAGAAACATGAAACCTGATCAACAAGATTCAATAAATGTAACATGAAACCCAATAAACAATGCTGATAATGGAAAAGTGAAACCCAGTAAACAATATCCAATAATGGCAACGTGAAACCTGATGAATAATACCCGATAATAGAAACTGATAAACAATACCCAATAACAGAAATGCGAAACCAAGTGAATAATACCTGATAAATGTAACATTAAACCCAATAAATGATATCGATAATTGAAATAAAAAACCCAATGAACAGTATCCAATAATAGCAACACGAAATCTGATGAATAATACCCAATAATGGAAACCAATAAACAATACCCAATAGCGGAAATATGAAACCCAATGAACAATACCCAATAAATGCAACGTGAAACCCAATAACCAATACCAATCATGGAAACCAATAAACAATAACTGATAACAGAAATGTGAAACCGGACAAATAATACCCGATCATGACAACATAAAACCCAATAAACAATACCCAATAAATAATACATGAAACAACCCAAAACTCAAGAAACAAAATCCCTTAAATGAAATGTCAGACATGAAAAACCCCAGTAAAGCAAACTTGACAAGCAAAACACAAAAACAGATAAATGAAACCAGAAACCTGGCAAATGAAACCCACTACTCAAGAAAGGAAAACTGATAAGCCAAACTGAAAACCTAATCAATGAAACCCAACCAAAGAAACGATAGCCAATAAATGAAACCCAACAACCAATGAAAACCAAACCTCCCAAAACAGAGCCTGATCATTTGAAATCGACCTCCCTCCCCACCAAAAAAGGTTAAACAAATCTTGGGTGATGAAAACTTAAACCTGTTAAACAGCAACTCAAACGATGAATGTCCACCATTGAGTCCAGAGAGATTCCCCTCGACTGAACAAGGTCCATCACAGATACACAGATGTTCCCATGGGGAACATGGACAATTGCTCTGGACGAGAGGGGAAATTCCCTGATCTCCCCCCATCCTCCACTCCCTTTGGAATTGATGGCTCTGCTTCAAAGCCATCTGGGTCCCTCACCATTTTCTCTGGTTCTCCTTCCCAGAGGACCTGCCAGCTCCGCAGACCCTCCAGAAGCTTCAGGTGCCCATTATAGACCAGAAGACCTGCAGATATCTCTACAACACGGCGCTGGGGGAGAAGTTCCCACCCAAGGCCATCCAGAATGACATGATGTGTGCCGGGTATGCTGAGGGCATGAAGGATACATGCAAGGTGAGCACCCCCCAGCCAGGGAAGGTGGAGTCCTGACACCCTCCCTGGGTCAGGCCATGGGCCCATCTAGCCTGGTATCCTGCCCCCTCCCTGCTGTCCCAGCTCAGATCCATGGGCCCATCTAGCCCGGTATCCCGCCCCTTCTCTGCTACCCTGGACCAGCTCATCTAGCCAGGTGTTCCAATTAGCCTGATTCCCTCCAGCACGAGGCAGCGCTGCTCACACGCACACAAGGCCCCAATCCCCAGCACCGCTCTCACACCCCTTCCGACACCCTGTCTCTACCTCCGCCGCACAGGGGGACTCCGGCGGCCCGCTGGTCTGCAAGGCCTCCAAGGAGTGGCTGCTGGCCGGGATCATCAGCTGGGGCGAAGGCTGTGCCATCAAGAACCGCCCCGGGGTCTACATCCGCCTCACCTCCTATGAGGCCTGGATCCACGACCACATCCCCGACATCGAGTTTGTGCCAGAGGAGAAGGGGAGGAACATGTTCGGGAACGCCGGGGCTGGCTGGGCCGGGAGGACCAGCATGACCACCTGGCTGCCACTGCTCATGGGGCTTCTCCTCATGGAGGTCTAGAAAGGGCTACCAGGTGGGAGGGGCGGCTGGGCCGTCTCCCCTCCTGGCCCCAGGCTGGAAGGGGGGGTGGGATCTGTCGGTGCCACCTGCCCTGCTGGTACAGCCCCCCAGAGGGCACCACCCCATGCACAGATCTCCTGGGGAGGGCATGCACCCCCGTCTTGCTTGCTGACACCTATGGGGGGACGGGGCAGTGTGAGCAAACTCAGCATCTGTCTGCCTGTCCTCCTGCAGCCATCCACAGCCCAACTTTCTCATTGGTCTGATCCAAGTCTTATTTATTGATCTGTCTGTCTCCAGAGTCACTGACTTTCTGTCTGTTGGCCTCTCTACCCCCTGCTCTGTCTGTCTGCATACGCCCATACACACGCCTCCAGCCATCCATCCCTAATCTCCATATACCCCATCTAATCTAATCTAACCTATCCATCTCTCTGTAACAGGGTCTGCAACCACCTCTCACGAGCGCCCCCTCTGGTTGGGTGTGTCTGCGTTCTTTCAGTTCTGGTGACCCCCTTTGGTGGTTCTCAGGTGTTTTTTTCAACGAGTCAGCCCTCCAACTGAGTCACACACACTGTCTGCATGTGAACCAGAACAGACCCCTTCCAGGGCATATCTCAGTACTCCTCTGGTGGTGTCTCTCTAGCCCTCCCTGGGCTCAATCTTTAAGTATTCCTGGCCCTGGTATGGGGTCATATCCCCAGGGCTTCCTCCCTGGAGACACTATCTTCCTGTGGTCTCCAGCTGGGCTCAGTCCTTACTTAGACCCAGCAGCCAGCCAGGAGCTCCTTCATTGCTCCCCTGGTCCCTGCTAGCAAACTGTCTTTGGCTCAGTCCTAGCAGCCAGCCAGGAGTCTCTCCCTCCTCTGGTCCCTGCCCCCACTTAGCTGTCTGTGGTCCTGCTGCTCTTCCAGCCAGGCACGCTGTCCTTTCTTCTCCAGCTCCAAGCAGCAACTGACTGCTAGTGCTCCTCTATTCTGCAGCTCCTTTTACATGGTCCCCCTGGTCCCTGATTAAATGTTCTTGCAGCCCCTATGATTGGTTGCTTCCTCACAACCATTCTAGGCCGCTTGGAGGACCTTTCCACTGCTTCTTTCCTGGGATGGGTGTGGAAGGACCCTGAGGCCTCCAGCAGGGGCCTTTGGGACTAGTCCACCCCATCACTATCTATCTATCTCCATGCACCCCCTCTAGCAATCAATCAATCAATCAATCCCTATGCACCCCATGTATCTATCTATACACCCATCCATCCATCCCCATCCACCCCCTCTATTATCCCCATACACCTCTCCATCCATCCATTCATCCATTCCTATACATGCCACTCTATCTATCTATCTATCCATACATCCCCATACACCCCATCCATCTATCTATCTATCTACCCCCATACACCCCATCTATCTATCTCCCCTACCAAGACAGAGATCTGACAATATAAACCCAGTGTAGATGAGATTCCATATTTTTTATTTTTTGGAAGGACTTTTGGTATTTTTTGGTAGTTTTTTATTCCCCTCCCCCCGCCCGTCCCCCGCCCCCCACAAAAAAAGTATCAGTAGCGATAAATGAAAAAACCTGCCCTGGATAATTTAAAATCAGTGGCTGATTCACACTGCTGCCACTAGGCTAAAATAAAAACCAGTCAGCCTACCGAGACTTGGCCTAGGAAAGTAGAATTGGATACACTTGTCAATCCACAGAAGAGTTGTATTGGGTGAGAAATGAGATCCGCTCCAATTAGATGGAAAAATTTCTGATAGAATATTTTTCGGTTGGGAAATGACGATTCATTGATATCTAAATATTCCATGAGGACAGGTCAATTTCAAGGAAATTTCATTTCAAAATAAAAAGGCTAAGCATCTCAATTTTTCATTTCAAAAATTGTATTTCACTTTGAAATGGATTTGATTTTCTATTCTGTTATAGATAATAAAGAATAGGCTAGAAAATAAAATTTAAAAATATAAAAGTGGAAATAATATACAGTAAAATACAGTAGAAGATCAAGAGATGAAAAGACAAGAAAAGACGAAATGTTCTGATTTTTCATTTTGAAAGGACTTTTTATTTTGAAATTGATTTGATCTTCTATTCTATTATAAATAATCATGGAATTGAATAGACTCTAACATAAAACAAAATACAAGATCAAGAAATGAAAAGTCAAACCACATTTGAAACATTTAGATCAGGTTAAAATATTCCAATTTTAATTTCAAGGTGATTTGAAATATATGAATATAGTCATCTATAAAATAAAATTCAAAATATAAAAATGAACTACAAAATAAAACGTAAGCTCAAGAAATTAAATATATTAATAATATAGTGGACTATAAAATGAAATACAAAATATAAAATGAAATACAAAATAATATGCAAGATCAAGAAAAGCAAAGTTGAAATTGAAATTAAATATTGCAATTTTTCCTTTTGAAATGTATTTTATTTTATATTCTATTATAAATTGAGTAGACTAGAATAGAAACTCTCTCTCTCTCTCTCTCTCTCTATATATATATATATATATATATATATATGAAATAATACAAAATAAAATACAGAATGAAAAAATGACAAGAAAAGTGAAGTTGAAATTGAAATGAAACTTTATGATACTTTTTTTTTAAATTTATCATGCTTTATAGTCCACACAGGAGAGAATATAAGATCCTATACCACATACACACACACTGTTTCTCTTGATCTTGTATTTTATTTTAAAATAAAGAAATGAAAAGAAAAGTTGACATCAGAATGGAACATTTTGATCAGATTGAAAAGTTCTGACTTTTCATTTCAAAAAGTGGAAATCAAAACAAAAATCTTTGGATCAGAACAATACGTTCCATTTTTTTAAAATTTTGAAAAGACTTTTCAGTTTGAAATTTATTTTTATGATTCATTATAGAAAAGAAAAACATAATATGAAAAGAGCAAGAAAATAAACTGAAATTTAAAAAAATCAAATTCAAAATGTTGTTTTAGGGAAACTTAAACTGTTGGGGGGATTCCTTCTGAACCGGAAAGGATTTAGGGTTAAGGATTTCCAGATCCGGAACAGCTTTAATTGGAAGGAACTTCCTTTACATCAAACTATTAAATTCCACCAGGGCAGATTTAAGGGGATCACTGAATTTTTGGATCTTTTCTCTAGTTAAAATACTCTCTGACTTTAACTTGCAATATAGTTTCTGCTTTTGTTCTCATTTAACGTTCACAGAAGTGGGGGGCAGGACCACAGTGTCTAGTAGTTACAGCACAGAGTCTGGAGCCAGGATGCCTGGGTTCATTTTCCAGCCCTGGAAAGGCAGAGGGATCCAGTACTTAGTGGAAGGCGGGCTGGGAGCCAGGACTCCTAGGTTCTATCCTAGCCTTGGGAAGGGAGGGCTGGGAACCAGGACTCCTATGTTCTGTTCCCAGCTTTGGGAGGGCAGTGGGCCCTAGTAGGTTAGAGCAGGGGGCCTGGGAGCCAGGACTCCTGGGTTCTATGTCTGCCTTTTAGAGGGGAGTAGTGATTAGAGGTGGTAGGATTGGAGTCAGGACTCCTGGGTTCTATTCCCAGCTCAGCAAGGGGAGTGGGTCTAATGGTGTGGGGGGTACATTCTGCTCCCAGCTCCAGCACCAGTTTACAGTGTGACCTTGGGCCAGTCAATTGGCTTCCCTCAGTTCCCCCCACCCATCTGTCAAACGGAGCTTGTAAAACTTTCCTACCTCACAGGGAGATGCTGTGAGAAGTCACAAAGGGAGGGGTTGTGATCAGTCTAGGGGTAAGGAATTGCCCCCCTCCCCCATTTCAGACATACACACCATTGTGTGTATGGGGGGGGGTCAATTCTGCTCCTGATGTGATGTAGCTTTCTGCATCTATTGTTAATAAAAAGCCTTTGATGCAAAAATGAATCAAAGCCGTGACTATTCACAATCCAGGGACAGGGGGAATAAGGGAAATTAGCTCCTCCCACAACATAAGCCCCACCCACTTGGGATTTCAAAGCAGGTAGGTCCCTATACAATACAATCCTTCTTTTTTTGTTCCAATCAGCCATGAAATGGCACACGTAGCGGTGGGCAAATAATTGATTTTTTGAAAATTGGGGTGGAGAGGATGGGTTGAACTGAAAAACTAGGTTTTAGACATTTTTAGTGACTCGAAAATGCAAAAAAAATCCATTTTGGGTCAAATGAAATGTTTCGTTTTAAAAAATTGAAACATTTCAACTGTTTTTTAAACATTTTGGGTTTTTTTTAAGTTAAATTACAAGGAAGCTTGAACAAAGAAGTCATTGCAAACCGAAAAAAATCAAAAAGTTTCAACTGCTTTGAAACATTTTTAATTTTTTTACATTTCAATTGAAGGAACTCTCGAAATGCCACATTGTTTTGAAGCAAAAAACCCAAATCTTGCAACCACTTTGAAACGCTGCTGATGTTTCTTTAAATTAAATTAAACAAACAGTCTTTTTGAACCAAAAGAAACCAAACCTTTTCAATGGTTTTCAACCTTTTTAATGGTTTTCCTAATAAAACAAAAGGAAATCTCAAAATGAAAAATAAAAACATTTTGTTTAGAAAATGTTGGATTTTTTTTCTGACTTTGTTTTGATAAAAGAAATTTAGCAAAACCAACACAAACTCACAAAACATTTTGGGGGGTCACCAAACCTGCATTTTTTTTCTGGCTTAACAATTTTGGTTGAAAAAATTCCCTTCAGTTCCAATTGTGTTTATCGGTAGACTTCAGAATTAACAAACAATCACAATATAGGGTTAGCAGGACACATGCTTCTTGGGGCTATCATGCCAGACTCTCTGCAGACTCAGGCAGATGCCCCCATGTCAGCTCAAACCCATGCCTGATTGTGACATTATTATCGTTAGGTTTCAGAGTTAACACTCCATTGAGCCCATTACATTCCATCTGTCAGCCAACCATTTGTTCAGGCTGCCTGCAGATTCAGACAGATGGCACCGCATTGGCTACACACCGTTCTATAATGATCATTACAGAAAAATTACCATAATTGGGTCTAAGGAGCCCTGATGGGGTGGGTCTGGACAGCACCAAACACAACAGAAGACCTTATGTTGATCAGGGTCTGTGCAGCGCCTGACACGATTGGTGACTCTGGGGGCTACCATCGCACAGATAACACATCATGCAGTCCCTATTTTTTCAACTTCGTGCATTTGCAAAATCACGGGCTGCCCACGCCCAGCTTTTGTTACGCAAAAGAACTTATATAAACCTCCACAGCTCAGCAACACTTAGGTGACAGGGGAGGTGTTGTTGACAGTTGTGATAATGGGTGAGGCGTTGCCAAGACGCAGTTGCAACCTGTGCCGATCGCGATGGGAGATAACTTGGGATCTGGCCATACCAGTCGGATGAGAATCCCGGTTGCCAGCTTTTTGGTTTTCACACTGCCCCCATCTTCGAGCTGGCCTCAAAATTGGAACCAAAATTCCCATCCCCTTAAGAAGAATCCCGGGTGGAAAGATTTAAGAGGTCGTGATGGGCAAGGAACTCAATGGAAGCTCCCAGCGTGACGCTGTATCTCAAAAGGCTTACGCGGTGATTTTACCTCTGTACGGGTGAGACCGATACTGGAACACTGCGTCCACTTCTGGCACGCGCATGTTAAAATGGACGTTAAAAGAATCAGAGAGGAGCCACAAACACGATCCAAGGGCTAGAGAAAATAATGGGAAGTTTACAGAGCTTGGCCTGTTTAACTCGCTGGGGCGGTGCCTTGATCTGGGTGGAGCAGAGAAACACGCACATCTCAGCATCCATGCGGCGTGGTTGGCGCGTATAAATTCACCGCATTTTCCACCTTGCTTCTGGCGCTTCCGGGCTGCTGAGCTTGGGCAAACGTGGTGGCGGCCACTGCTGAGTTTGCCAGCCAGCTGGCTTTTATGGCAATCAAGGGACGAGAAAACAGGGTGACATGTTTGGAGTACATTTGTACCCCGCCACACACACTTCCCGGGGGTACCCAGGGCTACCTCTTCACCACCTGGCCACTGGGGTTCAGCCCAGGAGTGCCGGAAGCTACCTAGAAGTGGGGGGCCACCAGAGTCCAAGCCATGGCCCTGCTGCCCGGTCCACCCCTCACCCTGAGGCCCTACCCTCACTCTGTCTCTCCCCGCAAGACCCTGCCTCTGCTCTGCCTCTCCCTGGATGCCCCGCCCCTGCTCCGCCTCTTCCCCCGAGGCCCTGCCCCTGCTCGCTCCTTTCCGCCCCCTCCTCCCATCACTCGCCCTTAAGGCAGATAAAAAGTGATGGGGCCATGCCTCACCCCCATTCTGGTGCCCCTGGTTCAGGGCCCTGAGTCCATCAGACACAGGCAATACAAGCCCTGCCCTCTAGGCCTTCACAGGCCCCTGCTCTCGCTCTATGGATTACCAGCAGGCACGCTCCCGGCCTTGAACGTCTCCCTGGTCCGCTGGGGGCTCGTAGCATTGACAGATATCTGCTTCTGAGGAAGGAGGGCACCCCTGCTCACCAGTTCCAGCCCTTACAGAGGCTGCTAGTGACAGCCAGTCGGTCTGCAGGGAGAGCCGAGGGACAGCAAGGAGAAGCATTGGAAACCAACGGCTGCCTGCGTGGAAAATGAAGCCCGGACCCGCAGCGCAGAGCCTCGACTTAGCCGACAAGATACTCTCCTGTCTAGCTAAATATTGCTCAGCGATTGCCCTTACGGCGATTTACAGCCAGGCCTGGCTTTGAGCCTCCGGCCACCAGGCAAATGCACAGTCAATTTGCTTCCTAGGCGAAGGATCCCGTCGGTCCCTTTGCCCCAGAACAACCCATTGTCCTTATTCCAAAACCCGGCACCCAGTGCTTAATTTGTGCCAGGGCTAAGCCCTGGCACCTCCGGGCCTGGCAGTTCAGAGCCCCGGCGCCTCTGGGCCCGGCAGTTCAGAGCCCGGCACCTCTGGGCCTGGCAGTTCACAGCCCTGGCACTTCTGGGCCTGGCAGTTCAGAGCCCAGCACCTCTGGGCCCGGCAGTTCAGAGCCCCAGCACTGCTGGGCCTGGCAGTTCAGAGCCCCGGCACTGCTGGGCCTGGCAGTTCAGAGCCCCGGCACCTCTGGGCCCGGCAGTTCAGAGCCCCGGCACCGCTGGGCCTGGCAGTTCAGAGGCCTGGCACCTTTGGACTCGCCGCGTCAGGTATGAATGTAAAAACATTGCTTGTGCCCCAGCACCTCTCTCCTTACAAATTAAGCCCCGCCAGCACCCCCTCCCTGCTGATTGAGAAACCTACAAGAAAGGAACTCTACGGGAAAGCCCAATCTCTTGCTTAATGCTGGGCAGGTTATGGGGTGCTCACCCCACACCCTCCCTGAAGGGGTTAAGGGAGCCCAGAAGAGGCCGATTAACCTTTGCAGTTGCACCTAAAGAGAGGCTCGGGGCGTGTGTGTGGGGGGTTAGAAATGTGGAATTGCTGACAGAGCCCAGCTGGGGGGAGAAGCTAGGAAGGGGTTAGAAAGAGAGGAAGTTTGTAGCAGCCGGGGGAGAGGCTACAGTCACTCTCTGACTCCGAGAGAAGAGAGGAGAAAACCCCAGGGGAGCTGTGGGGAAAGGAAGCATGAGAAGACGCCCAGAGAAACAGCAGCCAGGAAAGGGACTGTGCAGACCTTGGCTGCCGGTTACAGGGTCCTGGGCTGCCACCCAGGGTACAGGATTTCTCTACCAGCCACGGGCACAGGACCGTCAGAGGCCCCACTGGGACAGCTGGTCCAGGGAGACTTTGATATGGCAGAAGTGGGAGGATGATGTAGTGAGCCGGCCGGAGGGCTGAGCTGGGAATAGGGGGCTGAGTTGGGAATAGGGGGCTCTGTGACACACAGGAAGAGAGCGCAGCACAGCGGCCGCCAGCAGAGGGCGCCGTGTGTGAAGGAAGCTGCCACGCCACACCTGGCCAGGAGGAGGCGCTCTTGTGACAGGGTGAGCCGGACAATACGCGTCGCACAAGCGAGCAAGCAGAGAGCGTTACCCCCCTGCCCGAGAGAAACCCATCCGAGGCCTAGGTGCCTCCTGCCTTAACGTTCTGGCTTGAAGAACAGAATTTGCAATGTAGATACACAATTCCTTCGATATTCTCCATACACCCAGTTCACAAAGACTCTCAGCAGAGACCTCATATGCTCCCCCCGTTTGGAGAGCTAATATTCCGCCATCTGACCTAGGGGATTCCTGTAAAATCCTATGCACCCCATGCCCTTTGCTAGTTGGCGGCTGGTGGTCACATGGATGATTAACCATTAGAACAAACCCTGATGGGCAGTGGCTGACGGCCCATCCCTTGATGGCTTGCTAGCCAGCCTGGGCACCTATCTGGAAAATGCATTAGCCCAATGCAAGTTACAGGATTCAATAGAGGAGGACGCAGGAGAAATTTTCTGGCCTATGACATATGAGTGGCCAGACTAGGTGATTGAACAGCCCATTCTGGCCTTAACTAGCGAGGATTCTGCTTTCTCCTGTGCTTTGGTCCTCCGACCAGAGTTCTGGCAGCCCTAGGAAATTCATCACACCGATGCTTCCCTACGGGGCTAGGTGTCGCATTGCACCAGCTGGTCCCTAGAGGGCAGTATTGAGAAGTGATGCTGTATTGGCTTGATGAACAGGCTTCTGAGTGAATGTCATGTTGTCCAAACCGGTGGCCTCTTGGTCTCAAAAGAGCCCAAAGCTCCAGTGGTCGAACGAAAGGGGGAAGAAAGTGAGCAGACTCTGTGCTTGGGTTATAAACTCTTCGGGCCAAGGGCTGTCCTTCTGTTCTGCATTTGCACCAGCATGGGGGACTGGTTAACACCACTTCCCGGGATCTGTTTGATGACACCGCATTTAATAGGGAGAGGAGTATGATCTCGGTGACCCCAGGGGTAAATCCGGAGTGACACCTCCCCCCGATTTCAGTATACAGCAGCTAAAGATGGGGCCCACCAGCCTTTATAGGGCACTTATCTCTTGCCCAGAAAGCAAGGGCTGCAAGAATAGCCCTGCCCCGAAATCAGAGCAGTGGGCCCACCTCTGAGATCAGCCACCCAAATCCTCCCCAGAACCTGAGCAGGAAGTAGGCATGAAGCGGCGATGGGGAAATCAGCTGGGATCTTGCATAGCTAGGGTGGGAATCAATCCCGTGGGCGGCGAGAGGAAGGAAACAACAGCACAGAGTCGCCATTGACTGGGGGAACGTGCGTCATTTGAGGAAGGCACCAGCTTTATGGTTTCCTCTTGATATACGGGCCAGGGAGATTTCTGGGCAGAGGAGTGTTTGAGAGCTGATTTGCATACCTGCAAGTGATGCATGATACATAGAGCATTCTAGACACTAGACCCCACTCCCCTCCCATCCCTAAAGATAGAACCCAGGAGTCCTGGCTTCCAGCTCCCTACACTGCTCCAGCCCATGGTTTCCTTTGCGTCACACAGTGAAAGGTCAAGAAGTCAAGGCCTCTCGGCAGAGACAGGCAGGTCTCAGGGAGGCACTCCCCAGTAATGGCGCCCTTGCTGGCCACCTTGGCGTGGCGACAGGCCTATGATTTCCGGGAGCCACCCTGGGAAGGGCTGCTGTAACCACTCAGCCTGGCTGCTGCATCCCCTCCCTCCTGTTTGCCATGCTCAGTCATCACAGCCTGGCAGGAATTAGCCTGGCAGCGTTTTGTGCTGATCCCAGTGGCTGAAATTAACACTTGTGATGTAACCTACTAGCCCTCAGACCCCTCCCACAGGAGGGATAGATCTCAGGAGTCCTAGCTCTCAGCCCCCCGCTCTAACCCCCTCCCCTCCTCTCCCAGAGCTGGGGACAGAACCCAGGAGTCCTGGCTCCCAGCCCCTCCCCCCTGCTCTAACCCACCAGACCCTTCTAGCCAGGGACCCAGGAGATGGGGCGGGGGGGGTGTCCCCTAGAGATCAGAACACTATTTTTCTGTTCCCCTAGTGCCTCAAGTCTGTGGGGCTGACAGTAGGGGAACCCGTGCCCACCCACACCCCGGGGCTGGTGGTTCAGGTGCATCACTTGGGCAAGGGTATCAGCTAGCCTGCTCCATGGGTCACCGCCTACTGCCCAGCACCACCGCGCCTTGCCTCTCCAGCAGTTCTTCCCCCTCACTCACAAGCTCTCCGCGGTTTGCTCCGGGTGGCATGGGGCTCCGGCTGTGCTCCTGCAGGACCTACCAGTGCCGGCCGGCTCCCTTTCACTGGCCTCCCCGACTGATCTTCGCTGCACCTCCACTGAGAGCATGCCAGGCAGGTGCGGCTGGGCAAGGCCTCCGGGGCCAGAACTGTTCCTTAACCATCTGTTTCCCAGTGTGGGGTTTGTACAGCTCATTCCAGGTCCAGGAGATATTGTCCTTCCAGTCAGGGCCCCAAGAGACCTGGTCGTTCCTTCCAGAGCCCCAGGAGACCTGGTCCTTCCAGCCAGAGGCCCAGGAGACATGGTCCTTCTAGTCAGGGTGCAGGTGATGTCTTCTGTACAAGCTCATTCACGCTGGGATAATATGCAAGGTGCTTTGCCGTACCGGTCCTTGGAAAACAAGAATTACTTTTTTCAATCCACGTCATAATGAAACTCAGACCCAGCTTCCACTTCTCGCGGTGCCTAATGCAATGAAGGGACACGATGCAGGGTCTTCTGCCCCCCATCCCCCCAAATGAGTGCTCTGCTCACACCGCTATTGGTGCTTCGGGGGCCTTGCTCTTGGTCTAGGACAGTGTTTTCAATCTTCTTTCATTTGCAGACCCCTAAACAATGTTGAATGAAGGGGGGCCCTTTGCAAGTCTTAGACCTAGTCTGCGGGCCACAGGTTGAAAACCACTGGTCTAGAAAGTCCATCCTGCACCTGAGAAACTTTCCTGACAAAAATTCCATCCAATTCAAGATGTTGATCTGAAAAGTTTTGCCAAATCGGCATTTTCCAACCCAAAAAAGTTGCAGTGAAACCTTCCCGACCAGCTCTACTGTAGGTAGGTCTTCCACACACGCTGATATCACCCCCAAGGGACGCTGTCTTGCAGAAATGACTTGGGCCTTTCCCAAAGGACCGTGCGGATATTTTAGAAGCATAGGAGAGGTTGGGTCAGACCATGGGCCATCTCAGTCAATCTCCAGCAGTGGCCAGTACGAGATGTTTCAGATCCAGCTGTTCCTCTAGAGGAAAGTAGAGACCTTCTCAATAAACAGATGTGGAAGAATCTGCCCTCTCAAAATGACCATCTCTAGGCGGACAATAGCCCTGAAACAGGTGTTTCAATATCCCTTCCCAAATTGTCTCACCAGTTCTCATCACTCTAGACTTTCTTGGTCTCAATAGAAATGACCAGTCCCTTTGGTAAGCCTAAGAGCTGCTGGACCATGGTCCATCTAGAGCAGAAGTAAGGGTGGCAATACCATGCCATCCTTACTCCTGCACTTCTGCTGGTTACAGCTCTGCCTTTAGAGCTGGGATCCGGGTCAGAGCCGCCGCTCTCCAGATGCCCAGCTCTGAGGGCAGAAGTAAGGAGAGCAGTATTGCAACCCTCCCCTACAATAACCTTGTGACCCCCCCACACACACTCCTTTTTGGTTCAGGACCCCTACAATTACACCACCGTGAAATTTCAGATTTAAATAGCTGAAATCATAAAATTTACGATTTTTTTAATCCTATGACCGTGAAATTGACCAAAATGGACTGTGAATTTGGTAGGGCCCTAGCCATGTGTGAAGAAATACTTCTGTGACTGGTTGGGACTGTCACCTGACATGCTAATTTTCCCTGCCAGCTTGGGACTCCAGAACCCTGCCTTGTTGAGCCAGACACCCCTGCCTGCTGCAACGCAGACCCAGGTCTGGTCCACGTCCCCAAAGCTGCAGTCTTTAACAAAAATTGCTCAGCAGGTCACCTATCTCCAGCACCCAGACACCCAGTTCCCAATGGGATCTAAACCCCAAATAAATCTGTTTTACTTTATATAAAGCTTATACAGGGTAAACTCATAAATTATCCGCCCTCTATAACACTGATAGGGAGATATTAATTTGCTCCCCCAGGTCTTAATCACTTACTCTGGGTTCATTAATAAACAAAAGTGATTTTATAAAGTATAAAAAGCAGGATTTAAGAGGTTTCAAGTAATAACACATAGAACCAAGTAAGTCACCAAGCAAAATAAAGTAAAAACATGCAAGTCTAAGCCTAATACATTAAGAAACTGTTACAGGTAATATCTCACCCTCAGAGATGTTCCAATAAGCTTCTTTCACAGACTAGACTCCTTCCTACTCTGGGCCCAATCCTTTCCCCTGATACAGTCCTTCTTAGTCCCAGCAGACATCTTAGGTGGAAAGCAGGGGTGTTCTCATGACTGCGACCCCTTTTTTCTGTTCCAACCCCTTTTATATCTTTGGCACAAAGCAGGAATCTTTTGTCTTTCTGGGTCCACACTCCTCCTTCTAAATGGAAAAGTCCAGTTCAGGTGACATGATCACATGTCACTGTAAGACCCCAGCTTCCATTCTTCCAGGACTGGTCTGCACGCACCCAGGAAGGTTTGCAAGTAAACAGACCATTTACAACCAATTGTCCTAGTTGATGGGAGCCATCAAGATTCCAAACCACCATTAATGGTCCACACTTTGCATAATGACAATAGGACCTCATTCCTAGTTTCAGATACAAGAATGATACATTTATACAAATAGATGAACACACTCAGTAGATTATAAGCTTTGAACGCTACCTTACAAGTGACCTTTTGAATAAAGCATATTCCAGTTACATCATATTTACACTCTTAAGCATATTTCCATAAAACATTATGAAATGTAATGTCACAACTTCCATTTTTTTTTTTTTTGGTATTAATCCTGCTGCCTATTAATTTCATTAGGTGGCCCCTGGTTCTTGTGTTATGTGAAGGGGTAAATAACACTTCCCTATTCACTTTCTCCACCCCAGTCATGATTTTATAGCCCTCAGTCACATCTCCTCTTGGTCATCTGTTTTCTAAGCCGAACAGCCCTAATCGTTTTAGTCTCCCCTGGTATGGAAGTCGTTCCATACTTTTGAACATCTTTGTTGCCCTTCTCTGAACCTTCTCCACTTCCACTATATTCTCTTTGAGATGAGGCAATCAGAACTGGACCCAATATTCAAGGTGTGGGCACACCATGGCTTTAGATAGTGGCATTATGATATTTTCTGTCGTGTTGTCCCTCCCTTTCCTAATCGCTCCTAACATTCTGTTCACCTTTTCACCACTGCTTCACACAGAGCTGAAGTTTTCAGAGAACTCTCCACGGTGACTCCAAGATCTCTTGCTTGTTTCTTATTCTCAGCAACTCCCAGCGGCAGGGAATCCCACTGACTAATCACACAATGACTGGGAAACAATCTCCTTTTATCACCTTCATATTTCCCAACAGTTCAATATAATTGAACGTTATGAGACACGATGGATTTTTTTGGCTAGCTGGTGATTCCAAAAAACCCGGGGGGAGGGAAAGTTTAAGGTGGCACCAAAAATGAATTTTTTTGAAACTTTCAACAAATCAGGGAGGAGAGGGAATTGTTTCAAGTTAAATCAAACAGTTTGTTTCAACAAAATCAAAATGTTTTTGTTTACTTTTAGACCATTTTAAATGTTTTTAAATAAAATAAAATAAAATAAAATTTTGAGAGAAAGGGCCTCCTATGGATTTGTAAAAAGAACAGGAGTACTTGTGGCACCTTAGAGAGTTCTATCACCAGCTCTGCGAGTGGAGTGGGTTAGAGCAGGGCGGGCCAGGACTCCTGGGTTCTCTCCCCAGCTCTGGAAGGGGAGTGGGGTCTAATGGGTTAGAGCAGGGGGGGCTGGGAGCCAGGACTCTTGGGTTCTATCCCCACCTTTGGGAGAGAAGTGGGTTGGAGCTGGGACTATTGACTGGCATTCCCAGATCTATGAAGGCTCTCCCCTGCCTCAGTTTCCCCCTCTTTCAAATAGCTATAATACCTCCTTTGCCAATCATGCCAAGACTTGAGCACACAATGCTTCTGCCCAACACGATTATCCCAGGCGGGCTACACATGGCAAAGAGTGATCTGCCCACGCTCCCCATTGTTCCTTATTTTCCTGCAACATTTCTAGGTTTCGCTGTCCACCCACTCCTATTACAGAGCCAAGAACAATTTCCTGGCCAGCTGTTCCCTCCCTTAATACTCATCGCTCTAGGCATCTTGGGCCAGAGACACCAGTCAGACTGGAGGTGGGCTGTATTATGTTTTACTGGTATCTCCTCCCGGAGTAGGCGTATCAGTCGACCAGGTGCTGGGTGTGCCATCGATCAAGCTCTGCCAAGCAGAAAATCAAGCTGTCTTATCACATGTGAATGCACAGAGCTGCTCCTTAACCCTGTGTTCCCAGTGTGGGGTTTGCACAGCTCATCACAGGTCCAGGAGATGGTCCTTCCAGCCAGGGCCCCAGGAGACATGGTCCTTCCAGCCAAATAAGAATATAAGAATGGCCATACTGGTTCAGACCAAAGGTCCATCTAGCCCAGTATCCTGTCTTCTGACAGTGGCCAATGCCAGGTGCCCCAGAGGGAGTGAACAGGACAGGTAATCATCAAGTGATCCATCCCCTGTCGCACATTCCCAGCTTCTAGCAAACAGAAGATAGGGACATGATCCTGGCTCATAGCCATTAATGGACCTATCCTCCATGAACGTATCTAGTTCTTTTTTGAACCCTAATATAGTCTTGGCCTTCACACCATCCTCTGGCAAAGAGCTCCACAGGTTGACTGCGTGTTGTGTGAAGAACTATTTCCTTTTGTTTGTTTTAAACCTGCTGCCTGTTACTTTCATCAGGTGACCCCTAGCTCTTGTGTTATGAGAAGTAATAAACAACACTTCCTTATTTACTTTCTCCCCACCAGTCATGATTTTATAGTCCTCTATCCTATCCCCCCTTAGTCGTCACTTTTCCAAGCTGAAAAATCCCAGTTTTATTAATCTCTCCTCATATGGCAGCCGTTCCAGACCCTAATCAATTTGTTGCCCTTCTCTGTACCTTTTCCAATTCTAATATATCTTTTTTGAGATGGGGCGACCACATCTGCACACAGTATTCAAGAAGTGGGCATACCATGGATTTATATATGATATTTTCTGTCTTATTATCGATCCCTTTCTTAATGATTCCTAACATGCTGTTGGCTTTTTTGACTGCCGCTGCACATTGAGTGGATGTTTTCAGAGAACTATCCACAGTGACTCCAAGATCTCTGTCTTGAGTGGTCACAGCTAATTTATATGTATAGTTGGGATGATGTTTTCCAATGTGCTTTACTTTGCATTTATCAACATTGAATTTCATCTGTCATTTTGTTGCCCAGTCACCCAGTGTTGTGCGATCCCTTTGCAGCTCTTTGCAATCAGCTCTGGGTTTAACTATCTTGAATTGTTTTGTATCGTCTGGAAACTTTGCCACTCACTGTTTACCCCTTTTTCCAGATCATTTATGAATATGTTGAATAGGACTGGGCCCAGTACAGGCCCCTGGGGGACACCACTATTTACCTCTCTCCATTCTGAACTGGCCATTAATACCTACCCTTTGTTTCCTATCTTTTAACCAGTTACCAGTCCATGAAAGCACCTTCCCTCTTATCCTTTCTTAAGTCTGTATCAGCAAAAAGAACAAGTCCTTGTGGCATTTGTTAGTATTTGTAGTCTCTAAGGTGCCACAAGTACTCCTCATTCTTTTTGAGTTTTATTAGTACCACGGTCAACATAAGCTACATCGGAGAACAAAAAAACCCAAGAGAATCCCCCTCCCAGATCCGTGCAGATCTACCAATTCCCCTGAAGGCAAGACAAACATTAAGGCTGCTGCCACTTGCCTTGCCATCCCAAGGTCCCACTGAAGGTCGGGTTTGATTCCCTTTTTATCCACTTGTTCCTTCCACCCACCTATTTCCAAGAGCGTAGTTGATTAAGTGTTGGTCTCCTGCCCCATTGGCCATTCCTGTTATCTATTTTGAGGGGTCCCAACTACTGTGGTAAGCATTTGTGCAGAGAGCTGGGTCTCTATAAAGTGGGGTTAAGAAGGTCGGACTGAATAAAGCTAATAGTCTATCACAATATATCTGTAGCTAAATCTTCTGACTCAAGGTTACTTACTCATGCTGCTACTACTACTAGGACTCAAGATGAATACTAGGCCTCAGACCCACTCCAAAGCCTAATTGTAAATGAACGTTACATTTCATTGCATGCACCTACTTGCATGATAGCATAAGAACATAAGAAAGGCCGTACTGGGTCAGACCAAAGGTCCATCTAGCCCAGTATCCTGTCTATCGACAGTGGCCAAAGCCAGGTGCCCCAGAGGGAGTGAACCTAACAGGTAATGATCAAGTGATCTCTCTCCTGCTGTCCATCACCACCCTCTGACAAACAGAGGCTAGGGACACCATTCCTTACCCGTCCTGGCTAATAGCCATTAATGGACTTAACCACCATGAATTTATCCAGTTCTCTTTTAAACGCTGTTATAGTCCTAGCCTTCACAACCTCCTCAGGCAAGGAGTTCCACAAGTTGACTGTAGCTTTAGTTTCATTTGCACTAAATTAGAAACACCAGCAGCTCACACCGACAGAAACCTTGAACAAACCCATTGCAAGCAAGTGTAACTGAGGAACCGGGAGGCAGAGCTAGATGAGGTTCAGGCCCTGGCCAGGCCTGAACTTTGTGTGCCCACCTCACTTGGAGCCTCTTGTCAAGTCAGAACGTATTGCCCCCATTGTGCTAGGGGAAACTAGCCCTCTGCTCCCAGAGACACCATGAGAAGCTGTGCTCAAGTAGAGTCAATGGGGTCAGATCCCCAGCTGGTGTCGATCGTCCGTAGCTTCATTGGGGTCAATGGGATCGGGTCCCCGGCTGGTCAGTTGGCCATTGTTCCATTGAAGTCAGACCTCACTATAAGGCAGGTTTCCAATCATTTAATCATTCTCGTGTCTCTTCTCTGACCTTCTCCAATTGATCCACGTCCTTCTTGAATTTTGGGCACCAGAACTGGACACAACATTCCAGCCGCGGTTGCGAATACAGTCGTGAATACAGAGGTCAAATAATCGCTCTACCCCTATTTGAGATTCCCCTGTTGATGCATCCCAGGATTGCATTAGCTCTTTTGGCCATAGCGTCTCACTGGGCGCTCAGGTTCAGCTGATTATCCACCACGCCCCCCAAATCTTTTCCAAAGTCACCGGTTCCCAGGAGAGAGCCGCCCCATCCTGTAAGTGTGGCCTGCATGCTTCATTCCTAGATGGACATTTTTAGCCATATTTAAAGGCATGTTGTTTGTTTGCACCCCGCTTACCGAGCAATCCGGCTCGCTCCGAGCCAGTGACCTGTCCTCTTCATTATTCCCCACTCTGCCTGATTTTTGTGTCATCTGCAAACATAATCAGTGATGGCTCTACATCTCCTTCCAGATCACTGAGAAAAACACAGGAGAACTGATCCTTGCGGGACGCCCCACCCTGTAAACACAGCTACATCCCCCCAGGACGTGTGCGTTATAGGTCCCCATCCTGTCTCCAGCCCGCAGAGGACATGCGTTGTTAAAGCACCTAGCTACGGAGCCTTGACCCCGTCACTCAAGTTGTGGCAGCGCACGCTCTTAGTCCTGGAGATCCCCAGTCCAATCCGTGGTGGTGGCCATCCAGCACACCCCTGCTCAGCGATGACTCCCTGTTACTAATTGCATTTGCAGGGAGCCAGCTAGATCGAATTCATGCTCTGGGAGCATCGCGCTGGGAGCTCTCTCAGCATCACTGGTGTGCTAACGACAGCGTTGTCTGTAAGACACGGGAGGTGACTGTTTCGCTGAGGAGGCCTCAGCTGGAGAATTGCGTCCAAGTCTGGGCGCCGAACTTTAGGAGAGATGTGGCCCAATTGGAGAGAGTCCGGAAGAGAGCTACAAAAATAAGAAAAGGTTTAGAAAACACTGAAGGGACAGGCCTTGAACCTGGGCCTACAAGGTAGGGTCTAGCCAATGCCACCACCACATCACTACGCATCAGCTGTAAAAAGTCTGTGTGCATTAGCACCTAATAAACCTTGTGGAGATAAATACCACAGGAAGTTCCACCTCCAGGCCAGACTGACAGCTTCCCTCGTGGCCTCTGATTGGTCCAGGCCCCTTATTTAAGCCCAGAAAGACTTCCAGGAAGCAGATGTGAGACAAGGTCAACTCTCCTGCCAGCTGTAGCAGTGGATCTGTCTCTTGGTCATCTGACTCCGGGCTCTGTCAAGCCGGAGTTGTGAAACACACTATGAGGAGAGATTGAGAGAATGGGCGCATTTAGTCTAGAGCGGAGAAGGCTGAGGAGGAAACTGATAGCAGTCATGGGAGATGTTCAGGGCTTTTAGAAAGAGGATGGGGATCAATTGTTCTCCACGTCCATTGAGGGTGGCACAAGAAGGAATCCACTTAGTTTGTAGAAAGGAAGATTTAGATTAGAGATTAGGGGGGGAAATCTATGGCCTGGTCTACACTGGGCGGGGATCGAACTAAGATACGCAACTTCAGCTACGGGAATACCGTAGCTGAAGTCGACATATCTTATTCCAATTTATCTCCCGTCCTCACGGCGCGGGATCGACGGTCGCGGCTCCCCCGTCGACTCCGCTACCGCCGCTCGCTCCGGTGGAGTTCCGGAGTTGACGGGGAGCGCGTTCGGGGATCGATATATCGCGTCTTAACGAGACGCGATATATCGATCCCTGATAAATCGATCGCTACCCGCCGATACGGCGGGTAGTCTGGATGTACCCTATGGGTAGTCCGTCACTGGACCAAGCTTCCAAGGGAAGTTGGGGAATCTCCGTCATTGGAGGGTTTTAAGCACAGGTGGGACAAACCCCTGTCGGGGATGGTCTGGGATTACTTGGTCCTGCCTCACCTCAAGGGGCTGGTGGACTAGATCCGCTGAGGTCCCTTCTAGCCCTGCGACTCTGTAAGCGGGGTTGATTTCTCCTTCCATGGGTGCTTGGTGTAGCCTTCGGCTTCAAGCAGGTCTGCGTTTGTCTTTGGATGAGGGACCGAGCGGCTGGCACCTTCCAGCGTGACAGATCCATGGTGAGTGCTTCACAGAGCAAAACAAGCTGATAAACATCTTTCCCTGTGGCACGCCCTTGCCTCGCCCAGTAATGCACAGCCTCCTCTCCTGACCCTGCAGAGGGATGGTGGATAATGTGTGCTAATTACAGCCACTGCCCACCTACTGGCTCCCAACACTGCACAGAGGTTAACGACTTTAGCCTCACACCACCCCGGGGGAGGTAGAACGAGCTCATTAGCAGGAAGGAAAAGGAGTTATTGATTTGCCGGAGGTCACAACAGGGGATGGAACTCAGGAGTCCTGGCTAACCACTAGCCCCCACTCCCCTCCGGGAGTTGGGGAAAGAAGTCAATGGGGACCTGATATCAGTGCGGGTCTGGGCAGTGCCCACCACAATTGGGGGACCAGACCCACCCCGGGTCTGTGTAATGCCTGGCACAACGGGGAGCCCTATCTCGACCCGGGGGGGGGAGGTCGGTGCAATGTCCAACACGACGGGGGGAGTGGGCAATCTCAATTGTGACATCAAGGCCTTATGTTCCTGGCCTTTGGGACCCAATTTCCCGGTCCCTTTTGAAGAAATTGTTGAAGACTGATTACTGCCTGGGGATCCCAGTGAAGGATCCTCTCATGGGGCTACCCCAGGAGATTACAGCCAGGCATGAGCTCAGAGGAAATACGCCGCTAGCCACTTCCACGCCTGCCTTTGCTGTTACCGAGGGCTTGGTACAGGAGTGGTGAGCCGGCTCCCAGCGGGTTGTGGGCCAGCTCATCTCCTGGCCAGGGCCGGCTCCAGCGTTTTTGCCGCGATCGGCAATTCGGCGGCAGGTCCTTTCCTCCGAGAGGGACCGAGGGACCCGCCGCCGAATTGCCGCCGAAGAGCCGGACGTGCCGCCCCTTTCCGCTGGCCGCCCCAGGCACCGGCTTGCTGCGCTGGTGCCTGGAGCCGGCCCTGCTCCTGCCGTAAGGGGACTGAAGTCACCGGTGTTACACAAGGGGGTTGAGTAGATCCTACGTGTCTGAGCTCATGGCTGAACGTGCTTGTTTTGTCTGGCACCTCTGAGTAAAACTGACACACCGGAACCAGCTGGGGAGGAATCAAAGGTGCAGAGTTAATGGCACTAAAAATGTCTCTGCAGATTTTACTCCGGTGGAAACCGGAGCGATCCCTCTGACGCTAGTGGAGTGAGGGCCGGATTCTGATCTCAGTGATCATGGTGTAAAGCCGGAGTGACCCCACGGTTTAGCGGTGGACTAGTCAAAGTGCTCCAAAAGCCACATTCTCACTCTGATTGTCTTGAAATTTGCTCTACCCAGTGGTGGTGCTGGGTAGCTTTACTGGTCCAACCTTGACGTTATTTCACCTAGAGGTTCCCGAGATACAGCCTCCCCCCTCAAAAAACCCCTAGTGTGTTACCAAATTGCCTTCATTCGTCCAACAGTTTCTTTTAAGCACCTTCAGGCTCGAAGCTGGGCCCTTCCCCCAACTGATCTCCGGTGCTGAGATTTCTCTGGGGGCGGGTGGGGCCCCTTTGGGACCAGAAATGTTGGCTCTCAGGACTGGCACCTGCCCATGGTGATGCCCCGAAGGGACTGACCAACATGAGCATGTGCACCAAGGCCACCAGTCACCACAGGCAGTGGGTGGCTCCAGAGACAGGGTGTGGGCCTTAGATTTCAGCTACAAATGCCTCAACCCATGTGCTGTAAGTTCAAGCCCATCCAGAGGAATTTGGGGCCTCCCATTTTCTGGGGACTCTCTCAGTTACAGACATTTGGGGGGGGCAGTACAATTGTCCCCCTTTTCTGTTCACAAAGCAGACACGCAGAAGGGGGTGGGGCTGTTTGCTACATCTCATTTCCAGTCCCCAAAGGTGCCCAACTCCCATAGCGCTAGGTGCTGTACATTATTTATTAGATGTATTACAGTAGGAGCCCCAGTCCCGGACCAGGACCCCACGGTGCTAGGAACTGCATGTTAGTTATTAGGTGTACTAAGGTAGCAACCACTTCTCGCTCCGGAACCCAGTGTGCTGGGCGCTGTACAGACACAGAACAGTGTGTCCCTCCAACCCCCCCCCTCGCCGCCCCCAAGCACTTCCTTTCTAAGAGCCTTGGTGAATGAATTGGTTGGGAAATGAACACAGCATGGCACATGGTCACAAGGGAGCGCATGGGAATGACACCAGGGGGAGCTATGAGAGGGCGGAGCAGCAAGGGGTGGGGGTAGGGGGGGAATTGGAGAATTGCATTGGAGAGTGGGGTGGAAAGGGGAGGGTCAGGCTGAGCAGTGGGGGATAGTGGGGGACCATCCTCTGTTCCCGCCTCCAAATCCCACCCCCCAATGTCTGGCCCCACTGACTTCATTGCAGATTCCCATAGGGATGCCTGCCTTGGTATGGGGAGGAGGACTGGGGAGGGAGGGCCAGGCTGTGTGGATGGATGGATGGACAGACAGGAGAGGCAGTGGGCAGAGTGACATACAGATATGGTCTTCTAGTGCCAGGATAATCCTTGTAAAGGGGCAGGGGCAGGGGCAGTGGAGGGGCGGGGGAAAGAGCTGGGCTCTGACAGGTGGGGATGCTGAAAATTATATTTAAAAAAACCCAAGGAAATCAAAAGCTCCCAAATTTCGTTAATGCCAAATTCAAGTTGTCTGGGGGTGCCTGGGAGCCTTCCAGAGGGTGAGTGAATTTAAACGGCTGAAAAACCAGGAAGGGAAGGGTTAAAGTAATACAACTTTAAACCGTTTAAAAAAACATGTAACACAAAACGAATGTACACACCACCCCCACGGCTCAGCCTTTGCCCTAACATGCCAAGAACACACATACTAACAAGATATGAAAACATTTGGCAGAAACTTTTTTCTACTGAAAATGCAGATTTGATGACCCGGAATAGTTTCACAAATTTGTGTCATAGGAATGGTCACAGTGGGTGAGATCAAGAGTCCATCTAGCCCAGTATCCTGTCTTCTGACAGTGGCTGGTTCCAGATGCTTCAGAAGGAATAAACAGAACAGGCCTATTATCAAGTGATCCATCCCGTTATCCCATCTTCTGGCAGTTGGAGGGTTAGGGACACCCAGAGCATGGGATTGTGTCCCTGCCCATCTTGGTTAATAGCCATTGATGTACCTATCCTCTTTGAACTTATCTAATTCTTTTCTGAACCCAATTATACTTTTGGCCTGCACAACATCCCCTGGCAATGAGTTCCACAGGTTGAGTGTGCTTTGTGTGAAGAAATACGTCCTTTGGTTTGTTTTAAACCTGCTGTCTATTAATTTAATTGGACGACCCCTGGTTCTTGCGTTATGAAATGGGGTATCTAACACTTCCTTATTCACTTTCTCCACACCAGTCATGATTTTATAGACCTCTGTCATATCCCCCTTTAGTCGTCTCTTTTCCATGCTAAACAGTCCCAGTCTTTTTAATCTCCCCTCATAAGGAAGCTGTTCCACTCCCCTAATTACATTTGTTGCCCTTCCCTGTGCCTTTTCCAATTCTAATATATATATTTTTTTAGATGGTGTGACAGGTTCGGTCACAGAGACCCCCTTGGGACTGTCACCTGATGTGCTGAGACTACGTCTGAGCCCATTTTCCCTGCCAACTTGGGACTCCAGAACCCTGTCTTGTTGAGCCAGACACACCAGCCTGCTGCAACACAGACCCAGGTCTGGTCCATGCCCCCAAAGCTGCAGACTAAACTGAAAATAGCTCAGCAAGTACTCCTGTCTCCAGCACCCAGACACCCAGCTCCCAATGGGATCCAAACCTCAAATCTGTTTTACTCTGTATAACATTTATACAGGGTAAACTCGTAATTTGTCCACCCTCTATAACACCGATAGAGAGAGATGCACAGCTGTTTGCTCCCCCAGGTATTAATCACTTACTCTGGGTTCATTAATTAACAAAAGTGATTTTATTAAGTATAAAAAGTAGGATTTAAGTGGTTCCAAGTAATAACAGACAGAACAAAGTAAGTTACCAAGCAAAATAAAACAAAACACGCAAGTCTAAGCCTAATACGTTAAGAAACTGTTACAAGTAATATCTCACCTTAGAGATGTTCCAATAAGCTTCTTTCACAGACTAGACTTCTTCCTAGTCTGGGCCCAATCCTTTCCCCTGGTACAGTCCTTGTTAGTTCCAGCTCAGGTGGTAACTCGGGGATTTCTCATGACTGGCAGCCCCTTTGTTCTGTGCCACCCCCTTCTATATCTTTGGCACAAGGCGGGAATCCTTTGTCTCTCTCTGAGTCCCCACCCCTCCTTCTAAATGGAAAAGCTCCAGGTTAAGATGGATTCCAGTCTCATGTGACATGGTCACATGTCCTGTGAGACCCCAGCCTCCATTCTTCCAGGGCTGGTCTGCACGTACCCAGGAAGGTTTGCAAGTAAACAGACCATTTACAGGTGACTGATCCTGAAGCACCCTCAATGGCTTCCACTTAACATGTTTACTTCAGTAATACAAGTTTATATCTTATTCTCCTAACTTCAGACATATAAATAATACATGCAAACAAATCGGATGATCACACTCAGTAGATTACAAGCTTTGTAAGGATACCTTACAAGAGACCTTTTGCATAAAGCATATTCCAGTTACATTATATTCACACTCATTAGCCTATTTCCATACACATATGGAGTGCAACATCACACCCTCCTCCTGGACTTACTGCCAGAGTCTTGGACATTGTCCATGGCGGAGGCAGTACATGTAAAATCGCTGTTTGTCTCTCGTCACACCCCCTTCCAGTATTTTTAAACCCTATGACGTCATTCATAGGTGTTCTAGCAAAGTTCTGGGTTTCTATCCCTGGGTGCTTGAAAACATGTTGGGGTGCAGTATTGTTAACAGAATGCAGATAGCGATACCTGTTAAAGTGGAGGTGTCTTGGCATTTAGCCACCAATGCCATGAGGCGGCGTGCCTCAGTTTCCCCTTGCACACAGCAGCGTAGGCCTGTTATGCTTTTGCTGCTGTGCCAAGCTCTAAGCCTGTTTACAGGTATTAGCTGAGAAGCACTAGGTTTCTGGTAAAAAGTAGAACAGGAGTACTTGTGGCACCTTAGAGACTAACAAATTTATTAGAGCATAAGCTTTCGTGGACTACAGCCCACTTCTTCGGATGCATATAGAATGGAACATATAATGAGGAGATATATATACACACATACAGAGAGCATAAACAGGTGGGAGTTGTCTTACCAACTCTGAGAGGCCAATTAATTAAGAGAAAAAAAAAAAAAACTTTTGAAGTGATAATCAAGCTAGCCGAGTACAGACAGTTTGATAATAGGTGTGAGAGTACTTACAAGGGGAGATAGAGTCAACGTTTGTAATGGCTCAGCCATTCCCAGTCCTTATTCAAACCGGAGTTGATTGTGTCAAAACAGACTCCAAAGAGAGACTGCAGAGCTAGAATTGATATGCAAACTAGACACAATCAACTCCGGTTTGAATAAGGACTGGGAATGGCTGAGCCATTACAAACGTTGACTCTATCTCCCCTTGTAAGTACTCTCACACCTATTATCAAACTGTCTGTACTCGGCTAGCTTGATTATCACTTCAAAAGTTTTTTTTTTTTCTCTTAATTAATTGGCCTCTCAGAGTTGGTAAGACAACTCCCACCTGTTTATGCTCTCTGTATGTGTGTATATATATCTCCTCATTATATGTTCCATTCTATATGCATCCGAAGAAGTGGGCTGTAGTCCACGAAAGCTAATGCTCTAATAAATTTGTTAGTCTCTAAGGTGCCACAAGTACTCCTGTTCTTCTTTTTGCGGATACAGACTAACACGGCTGTTACTCTGAAACTTGTCATTAGGTTTCTGGTACTGTCTTGTTACCACCCCTAGCATGGACAAAAGTTTTTTCCACAAGTCAGGTATGTCACCCATCTTCAGAGCGTTTGTTATTAGCATTATCGTCTTTGTCTTGACCACTAGATGAAGTAGCAGAAGACACAAGATTAACAGCCAGTTTATGATGGACAGACTTTGTTCATACAGCCTGGCTTACCCAGTGTCCACTGCATTTCCCAATCCTTTTGTGTACCCTGGTGGGTGCTTAGACACCGATTCTCCTGCCTCTTTGGAGAGCGCTCTTCATTCAGGTATGTGTTTGGGGTCCTGGCAAGGAACAGGTGCACTGCAACCATGCCTGCCCTCGGCCCCTCCCTCTGGAATCTCCTTCTGTTGGACCACATCTGCCAGCCTTGAAGAGACAGTTTTATCTCTTACAAGGGTAGAAGGAGCAACATCTTTCAGTGGGGTGCTTTGGATTGGTAAGATCCCCTCGGTCACCCCATTCTCTGTTCCCAAAAGATCAGCTGGGTGGACTCATCCCTCCAGGAGATCTGATCCCCAGTCTTCCCTTAAAACCTGACCCACAGGTGAAGGGTCTGGCATTTCCTCCTCCCGGGGAAAGCCTTCCTACAAAAGGTGGGCAGACCCTCCTGTCCCCCCTCACCTTCCATTTGGACTTCCCTCTCTGGGCTCCCCTCTGAGGCCAACACTCCTGTGTCCCCCAAAAAGGGATGGTGACCCTGGTCCAGCTATGACAGACCCTTCACTGGCCAGCAAAATCCCCCCCTTTCACTCAGGTTGGGCTTGTTTTCAGCTACAGAGCCCTTGGGGTCCAGTCCCACCGCAGCAGTCGTCAGGATCCCAACTTCTATCTCTGGGATACATGTCTCTGTGCCGACCCAGGGTGGGACCTGTCCCCTGCTGACCTGCAACTTCCTGGCAATCAGCCGCTGGGAAGGCCTCCTTGTTACAAGGTGGAACATCCCCCTCCCCCAAGGAGATGATCACAGGACAGGAGCTGGCTCTAACCAGCCCTTCCCACAGGGACCTGCCTTGAGCCCCGGAACTACAGGAACTGGTTACGACCATCCCTGCTACTACCAAGGAATTAAAGAGACACTCTCCTGTTTCCCCCGGCAGCACTAATGACTTTACCCTCCCCTCTGGGGCTTTCAGCACAAGATTCCTTCTTGCTGCTAACAAATCCTTGGACAGATTCTGCCACATCAAAAAAATCATTCCCCAGTAGAAACAGTGCAAAATTGTGTGCCACCACTGCAACGGTCAGTTCACCCTGCAAATTGCCAGTTTCCATGTGTACATTAGCTAAAGGTGCAAGGACTTTGTAACCTCCCACCAGTTCTATCTGCCATTTTTCCTGGTAACAAATCCTCCTGGATCAGATCTCTCCTGACCACAGAAATCTATGCACCAGTCTCTCTCCATCCTTGGAGCACTTTGCATTAAGCTTAACAGCATGCATATGCTCACTGCTTGGTTGTGCAGAAGCAACCTTTACAAATTCTGTGTGGAAAGAGGCAGTAGCCTGGGATATCCCTGTGCCCTGAGAAGCAGCAGCTTCATGTGTTACCTGATGAAATGCACCCTAGAATACTCAAGGAGCTGAGTCAGCAGATATCTGAGCCATTAGCAATTATCTTTGAAAGGTCATGGAAGACGGGAGAGATTCCAGAAGACTGGAAAAGGGCAAATCTAGTGCTTATCTATAAAAAGGGAAATAAGGACAACCCGGGGAATTACAGACCAGTCAGCTTCACTTCTGTACCTGGAAAGATAATGGAGCAAATAATTAAGCAATCAATTTGCAAACACCTAGAAGATAATAAGGTGATAAATAACAGTCAGCCTGGATTTGTCAAGAACAAATCATGTCAAACCAACTTGATAACTTTCTGTGACAGGGTAACAAGACTTGTGGGTAGGGGGGAAGCGGTAGATGTGATATATCTTGACTTTAGTAAAACTTTTGATACTATCTCGCATGACGTTCTCATAAACAAACTAGGGAAATGCAACCTAGATGGAGTTACTATAAGGTGGGTGCAGAACTGGTTGGAAAACCATTCCCAGAGAGCAGTTATCAGTGGTTCACCGTCAGGCTGGACGGGCATAACGAGTGGGGTCCCGCAGGGATCAGTTCTGGGTCAGGCTCTGTTCAATGTCTTCATCAATGATTTAGCTAATGGCATAGAGAGGACACTGATAAAGTTTGCGGACAATACCAAGCTGGGAGGGGTTACAAGTGCTTTGGAGGTTAGGATTAAAATTCAAAATGATCTGGACAAACTGGAGAAATGGTCTGAATTCAATAGGATGAAATTCAATCAGGACAAATGCAAAGTACTCCACTTAGGAAGGAACAATCAGTTGCACACACACAATGGGAAATGACTGCCTAGGAAGGAGCACTGCGGAAAGGGATCTGGGGGTCAGAGTGGATCACAAGCTAAATATGAGTCAACAGTGTAACGCTGTTGCAAAAAAAGCAAACATCTTTCTGGGCTGTATTAGCAGGAATGTTGTAAGCAAGACACGAGAAGTAATTCTTCCGCTCTACTCCGCGCTGATTAGGCCTCAACTGGAGTATTGTGTCCAGTTCTGGGTGCCACATTTCAGGAAAGATGTGGACAAATTGGAGAAAGTCCAGAGAAGAGCAACAAAAATGATTAAAGGTCTAGAAAACATGACCTATGAGGAAAGATTGAAAGAATTGGATTTGTTTAGTCTGGAGAAGAGAAGACTGAGAGGGGACATGAGAACAGTTTTCAAGTACATAAAAGGTTATTATAAGGAAGAGGGAGAAAAATTGTTCTTAACCTCTGAGAATATGACAAGAAGCAATGGGCTTAAATTGCAGCAAGGGCAGTTTAGGTTGGACCTTAGGAAAAACTTCCTAACTGTCAGGGTGGTTAAGCACTGGAATAAATTTCCTACGGAGGTTGTGGAATCTCCATCATTGGAGATTTTTAAGAGCAGGTTGGACAAACACCTGTCAGGGATGGTCTAGATAATACTTAGTCCTGTCTTGAGTGCAGGGGACTGGACTAGACGACCTCTCGAGGTCCCTTCCAGTCCTATGATTCTATGATTCTATAGAGGAAATATGATATTTTCTGTCTTATTATCTATCCCTTTCTTAATGATGACCAACATTCTGTTCACTTTTTTGACTGCCGCTGCACATTGAGTGGATCTTTTCAGAGAACTCTCCACAGTGACTCCAAGATCTCTTTCTTGAGTGTTAACAGCTCATTTAGACCCCATCATTTTATATGTATAGTTGGGATTATGTTTTCCAATGTGCATTACTTTGCATTTATCAATACTGAATTTCATCTGCCATTTTGTTGCCCAGTCATCCAGTTTTGTGAGATCCCTTTGTAGCTCTTCGCAGTCAGCTCTGGATTTAACTACCTTGAGTAGTTTTGAATCATCTGCAAACTTTGCCGCCTCACTGGTTACCCCTTTTCAGATTAGCTGAATTGTTGGAGTTGAAGAAAAACCTACAATAAATATGGGAGGGGGCGGAGTCAAAACATTAACATTATTCAAATGTTTCAGCCTTTTGATGTGAAATGACTTTTTGTGGTGCATTATCCTTTCAATGGAAGAGCTTAAAGCACCATCAAAATCACAGCGAAATGTTTCATTTGATCCAAAACTCTTTGATGTCACAAAAATCTTTAAAAAATCATTTTTGCTTCGACCCGAAAAAACAATTTCCCTCCCCCCTCCAGACTTGCCAGTGAGCTGAACAATCCATGATTTGCCCAGCTCTAAAACTGGAGGAATTGTTTCTCTGACCTGTGTTATGCAGGAGTTTAGACTCGATGGGTCCTTCTGCCTTCAGAATCTGTAAATACTAGCGCTCTGCCCTTAGAGATGCTACAGAGGACGTGAGCATTGTAGGCCAAAAGTGAGCTCCTGCTTCCCGCTGTGAGAAAACTCAAGTTCAGCTCAGGCCTAGCTGACAGGAGCTACCTACATGGGGCCTACACGCAAGCCCTGAACCTGTGATAGCAGCAGACTGGACTTGGGTGCAGATCCTAACTCTCCTAACTTCCACTGAAATCAATGGGATTAAGCTCCTGAATACCTTGGAGGATCTGGTCCAGGGGTCAGCAACCTTCGGCTCGCAGCCCATCCAGGTAATCCACTGGTGGGTCATGAGACATTTTGTTTACATTGACCGTCCGCAGGCACGGTTCGCCTTTCCCGGCCAATGGAAGCTGCGGGGGGCTGTGCCTGCAGACGGTCAATGTAAACAAAATGCCTCACGGCCCGCCAGCGGATTACCCTGATGGGCCGCGGGCCAAAGGTTGCCGACCCCTGATCTGGTCTTTGATGGTGTTGATGGATAGAAGAAAAAAGAGCAGGTTGACCCAGAGGCAGATTGAGTAGATGGACTCCTTTATTGTGATACTTATTCCCCTGGGCCCAATGGTCCAGTAAACACTGGATTCGTTACATTACATTTTTTTTATTTCAATTAGTATGTAAATGCCTATATCCGCTCCAACACCCCAAAAACCCTTCTTAAGTAATAGAAACACCCATACTATGATTATACCCACCCCATTGACTGATTACAGCATTATGCATATTATACACGTGTCTTTACCTTGAAAATACAGTTCTTCGCAGTAATTTGTTGCTACAAATTCCCTTAATCTGCAGTTCTCAGGGGAGGGAGGAAGGGGCCGTGACCCAGGACTCACTTACGTAGCTGGGAAAGGAAGGGAGGAGGAGGTAACATTTCTTTACCCAGAAGTATCCTTTAGATCCCCACATTTCTTATGCAGCTGCAACACTTATCAATTCTTAACAAGGAGAAGGGAAGGGAGAGGGGTAACACTTTATCTATTAAGCGAAGGAACCGTGCATTCCTGTGCCTACACCCTGATAACATGTCAGCCCACCAGCGGTTTTCCATGTCTGTTAGTGAACCCTCCCATATCCCAACATTGACCTTTCACCCCAACCTGATCTTGGAAGGTTCATAGCTCAACGTCACTATCATTCATGTGCTTTGCTAATGATCCGCGATGCAGCTGCGGTCAACTTCAGACTATGTCTCATATCCTTGACGAGTGCATGGGGCACATTGCACAGACGCTGAGCGATTCATATGCTAAGACACTTAAGAGAGGGATAATAAGGCCAACCATTAAAGCTGTGATGAACGTAGAGACGGATAAAATATACATATATATTAATATTACAATACGTTTTGCAATGTGTTTGGAGACTAGCTGTTAACATACGTGCAACAGCCCAGCGTTATAAGATTTAGAAATATGTCTCTTGTGATAAACAAGTAAACTGCAAAGGAACAAGACAAGTTTCAAAGAGTAGAGTTGCACAAGTTTTTTGGTGTTTGTAACAAGGGCAAGAACCGTACTGATGGATCGAAAGTACTGGGAAGACATCTTGACACAAACAGCTCATGCTAACAGCCAGAACTTTAATTAGGGTTGTCTGGAATGCCACATGCCAGCAGGGGCCTGTGACCTAATGAAATATGGTCCCGCACATGTAGTAGTTGGCAATCTCTCAGCATTCAAGGGTTTGTCTTCCAAGAAATGATAGCCAATTATCACTGGTGGATTCCTGTAATGAGGCCAATCTGGGATCCACAGATCTTATGACAGATGGGGCAGACATTTCCCAGTGGAAGGGGCCGATCTGGGTTGTTGAATCAAGCTATGGTGCGTTCTCACCTCCTCTCCCATTTCTCCATTTCCTGATGTCTTCACTGGGTCTCGAAACAGTGGGATCCTTGCCACAAGGCCTTTCTCCATTGAACCGGTCGAGGGCTTGGGTCTCCCATAAGTTTATGAGGATCAGGGCCAGCTCTAGCTTTTTTGCCACACCAGACAAAAAAAAAAGTGGCAAGACTGCCGAAGCAAAAAAAAAAAAAACGACAGCCGCAGGGAGTGTGTGGAGGGCAGTCAAGGCGGCTCGCAGGGGGGTGAAGGGTGGCACCCGCCCACTCCCTCCGCCCGTGGGCAGCCAGGTGAGAGGGGCTTCCCCCTCCGGCCTTGGGGTGCCTCTCCCAGCCAGGCAGGCGGAGGCCCCGAGGGCTGCAGGAGGTGCTGGCTCACCCGCTCCTTTAAAGTCAGTCAGCGCAGCAACGCCTCACGCCGTGAACGTGACCGGAGTGCATGCTGGCGAACGCTGGAATTCAAATCTATGGGATGATGCCACCTGCTCCTCATCCTCCTTCTTCTCTCCCTGTCGTCGATCCATGGATTTTAAGCCCGTAGTTGGACCTCCTGTAAAACAGAAACCATTCAATTTCACCCTGAGACCCCCTTTGTGGAGCCCAGTCACTTGTGTTGACCTGAAGCGTCTTCCAGAAAGGCAGCTGGTCTTGACGCCATCGAAACCTGGAGAATACATCGCTTCCCGTGGGAGTGCGTTTACTTTTCTACCACCCGCACTGACCCGTTCCCAGAGAACGAACCAGAGCACGGCAAGTTTAACTGCGTATTATTGGCATTTGGGAGCGTTAGATGGATGGATGCATGGATGGATGGATGGATAGAGGGGTGTGTATGGAAGTGGATGGTACATGGGCAGGGGTACGCAGGTAGCTAGACGGACAGATGGTGGGTGTGATGGGTACCCCCCAGGTGTTCCACCTGGAATTGAGGTATCACTGAGCCCTGTGACCCACTAGCCTGGGCTCCCTCTCTCACTGTGCTTCTTTGACAAGTTGCAAAGCCCTCCCAGCCTGCACTCATACCCAGCATTCGCACAGGTAGGGACACACCCAGCTGCAGTTACATGCAGGCTAGGACCCCAAAGCAGTACCATCCTGCCCTGGTCAAATCTGGCCCGTATATGGGTTTAATACCTGGTCCACCTCTCCCTCAATGTGAAGAGGACCATGCACACTTGTGGTAACCAAGCTGAGATTTTCCCTAGACACTTTCATCAAACGTACACTGGTTTGGATTAAAACATAAAATAAGGTTATTAACTACAAAAGGATAGATTCTAAGTGATGGTAAGTGAGAGCGAACAGATCGCCTAGTAAATAAACAAAACCACAAACTGAGCTTAACACACTAGATAGGTAGGATATGAATTAGCAAATTCTCACCCCGAGTGATAAACAGGCTGGCAGATTTTTAAGGCACAAACTGCCTTGGCTTTGCAGGTTTGGGTTTCCCAAGTTTTCATACACAGGCTAGAATTCCTTTCGCCTCGGAGCATCACTTCCCCCCTGTTCAGTCTTTGTTCCTCAGGTGTTTCCAGGTGTGGTGTTGCAGGGAGAGTGAGGTCCCCCCATGATGTCATTTACCCCCTTTGTATCTTCTTCCCACTTGCTGGAAAGCTCTTTTGCTGTGACCTGTGTCAAGCAGTTCCCATTGTGTAGTGCTCTCTCTGAGAGGTTTCTATTGTACACAATTGCTGGGGTAATCACTGTGCCTCTGTGCAGTTCCTCAATAAGCCATTAACCTTGTTTGGCCTTTTTACTGTTGTACCTGAAAGGCAGCTTGTGGGTGTTTTCAACCTCACAACATGTTTCAGTAACACCCACGTAGCCAAACTTCATAACTTCACCTACGACGACAGCACATACAATCCAATGTGCTATTACTGTGTAGCAGATCAAGGCTTTTAGAATGATACCTCACAAGGCAGACTTGCATAAGGCATATCCCTAATTACATGACAGTGGTGAATATTGGGAGGTCAGGAGGTCACAGTGGGGATAAGGCTGAATGGACAGATATGTATAGGGATAGATGGGGGTACTGGGGATGGATAGATGGATAGGGGAGTGGGCTTTGGTGGGTTAGAGCAGTGGGGGAGCTAGGAGTCAGAACTCCTGGGAGGGAAGTGGGGTCTAGTGGGTTAGAGCAGGGGGGCTGGGAGCCAGGACTCCTGGGTTCTATCCCCAGCTCTGGAAGAAGAGTGGGGTCTAGTGGTCAGAACAGGGGGTGGCTGGGAGCCAGGATTCCTGGGTTCTATCCCCAGATCTGGGATGGCAGTGGGGTCTAGTGGTCAGAACAGGGGGGTGGCTGGGAGCCAGGATTCCTGGATTCTATCCCCAGATCTGGGAGAGGAGTGGGGTCTAGACAATTAGAGGGGGAGGGTTGGGAGCCAGGATTCCTGGGTTGTATTCTGGCTTTGGAAGGGAAGTCAGGTTAGGAGTCGGGACTTATGCTGGAAGCTTGCCCCAAAAGAAGGGCCCCTGGATGGAGAGTTTATCCCTCTAATTGGGTGCCTCGCCCTGGTAATTACAGCCTTTCCAGGAAGTTGTTGGGCAAACAAGACCAGCCAGGCAGAATTCCAGCACCCTGGCTCCCTCTGATCCCCCAGTGATGCCTTCCCCAACAGATCCACCCCCCTAGCATCCCTTGGCTCTTTTGCTATCCAGCTGACCCCAACTGCCATGAATGGGGTTTTGGCCTAGGGGATGGTGGGGTTCATTGAAATCCCTGGCAGGAAATGGCAAAGTTTGCAGCATCTCTAAAGGGTGGGGTCAGGGAGAATTAGCTGGGTTTGTCTCCTCTGGGTCTCATGCAACCCAGCTAGGAAGTGGGACTACAGCCCAAGAGTCCTGGCTCCCAGCCCCCCCCAGCTCTGACCCACTAGACCCCACTCCCCTCCCACACACAGGGATAGAACCTAGTTGTCTTGGCTCAAAGCTCCCCCTGCTCTAACCCACTAGACCCCACTCCCCTCCAGGAGCTGGGGAATTGCTTTAAAAATATCTCTTCTGTTGTTTGCTGGATAGCTGCTTAGATGTCTGAGGGATGTACATTGAGATATTTCTCAGGAGTAATTGGAAGAGCTCTTTCGACCAAGTGGTACGTGTGTGTTTAGTTAAATACCTAGCAGAGGACCTCACCCTCCCTGATTGAACTAACCTCGTTATCTCCAGACTGATTCTGGGCTGCATATTTATACCTGCCTCTGGAAATTTCCATTACATGCGTCTGACGAAGTGGGTATTCACCCACGAAAGCTTATGCTCCAATACATCTGTTAGTCTTAAAGGTGCCACAGGACTCTCTGTTGCTAGTTAAATACCTGTTAATAAAAACAACTGGGCATTTTAAACAGTCTGGAAAAAAATCAGTTCTCCTCTAACTTAACTGGGTTTCATATCCTTTGTTCCTGCAAGACTGCAACCCTGTCAGGTTTCCTGTCTTTCACAGAGACTTCCAAATAACCTGCAAGAGTAATCCTGGATTATTGTTACTGCAGAGTACCAGAGTATTATACTGCACGAAAAAATATTATGCTATTCTACAGTAATAACAATAGCAATAATACAGTTAGAGCATTAGTACTGCAAGAGAGTGCTCTGGTATTTTTGCAGTAATAATAGTAATAATAGATTTAGTACTACATGAAAGTACTCTGGTATTGTCCAGAATGAATATCATTAGACTATTAGTACTGCACAAAGGTACTCTGGTGTTTTCCAATAATAATACAGATAGACTATTAGTAGTGCGCAAAGGCATTCTGGTATTCTCATACTGTTGGTACTGCATAAAAATACTCTCACTGGAGAATAACTGTAAAATACTAAAGGACTTTTGTATCCCTGTTAAGAATATTAAAGTAAGAGTGAGTTTACTGAAGTATTGCTGGAAAGTAGCAGAGCACAGTTTTACAGTACTAACGCTTCACCTGGAATATTACTGTAGTATAACAGTACTTATAATAATGCAACTGGAATATTACTTAAAAATACCAGCGGATTATCTATAACCCTATTAAGAGAAATCCAGCACCAGTGGACTTACTGGTGTTCAGTTATAAAATATCTGAGTCTTTTGTTTCTATGACAAGTACTACAGCTCTTGTGATTCTCCTTTTATGAGTACTACACTAAAGAGTGAGTTTTCTGGAAGTATTGCCTGCATCTATTTGTACAGTATCAATAATTTTATTGGCCCATTATGGTAGAATACTAAGGTAGATTTTATAGCCTTATTAAGAGGCCTAAGGTATTTAGCTGAGCATTGTCATAGCATACCAGAGTGATAATATGTATGGTATTAGTATGCTTTCTAGTAATGTAACTAGAATATTTCTTATAGAATACCAAAGTATTTTATGCCCTATTAAGTGCACCATGCTGATAGTGAAATTAATAGTGGAATACCAGAGTATTATTGCTCAGTACTATAATAAAGTAATTGGAGTACTGCTCTACAGTACCAGATTGTCTTTAGAGAACCTATAAAGAATACTACAATATTACTGAGCTTTTGTATGGTACCAGTAATCTAACTGGGTATTAAAAGAGTACTTTTGCATGGTACTACAATAACTGGACTATTACTCAGGAATACTGAAGTATATTTTGTAGTCCTATTAAGATTGCTACCATACTAGTCATCTTACTGGAGGATTACTTTAAAATATCAGAGTATTGTACCTTTTCTGGGCCTGATTATAATACTGGACTGAAGCATACCAGAGTACATTTTAAAGATCTAAGAATATTTCAGTACCAGTGAGCTTTCTGGGGTATTACTATAAAATACTAGAGTACACTTTGTAGCCCTATGAGAAGTACCACAGTCCTGGCGATATTACTGGAATATTACTGTAGAATACCAGAATACCTTTTGCAGCTCTGTTTAGTATTATTCTACCAGTGAGATTGCTGGACTAGTAGTATAATATACCAGAGTATCTTTCATGGCTGTGTTAAGAGTACCAAACTCCTGGTAATCTTATTACTTAAAATACCAACGTACTTTGTAGAGACCTATAAACAGTGAAAATACTAATGATCTTACTGGAGTATTCCCATAGAATACAAGAGTACCTTTTGCACCTCTATTGAATATTACTGTATCGGTGAGCGTGCTGGAGTATTACCACAGAATACCAGAGTACTTTTTGTAGTCCTTTTAAGGCTACAATAATATGGGTGATCTAACTAAAGTATTATTGTAAAACACCAGAATACCAACTGTAGTTCTCCTAAGAGTGCCACAGTTCTGGTTATCTTACTGGAGTATTACAGCACAATAGCAAGGAATTCTTGGTATCTCTATTAAGACCATTTATGTTATCAGTGAGCTTGTTAGGCTATTACTCCAACATTCCAGAGCACCTTCGGTAGTCATAATTAGAATACCATAGTGTTAGTATTCTTACTGGAATAGTACTGTAAAATACCAGAATACCTTTTGTAATCTTAATACCACAGTACTAATATTCTTCCTGGAGTACTACTGTAAAAATACCAGAGTACCTTTTGCAGCTCCATCTCATATCACCACACCAGTGAGCTTGCAGGAGCATTACTGTGCTATACCAGAACACCTTCTTTAATACAATAAAATAATAAATAGTAATTAATACTATCGCAGTACTTGTATTCTTACTGGAGTATTACTGTGAAGAACCTCAGCACCTTTTTGCAGCTCCATTTATTAATACTGCACCAGAGGGCCGTGTTATTATTGGCAAGGCATTGCCTGAACCCACAAACTGGGGTCACCCTGGGGTGCCAGCAGCAGCAAAGGAGGGAGTCCAGGGAAGGGGGGCTCCAGAGGAAGGGGGAGGAGCAAGAGAGGAGAATTGAGGGAACAACTGCTGCACATCTGGCAAGCGGCAACAGGGATGCTTGGGAAGAAGGAGGGACATGTGCCAACGTCTGCTGAACCTGTTGGTCAGCATTCTAGGCAGACTAACTGGCTGGATATAAACCGCGTTGGGGTGCACACCCTTTCCTGGCTGGGTGCATCGCCCGGTAGCCTGGCTGCCTCTCTCTCTGGGAGCTTTGGAATCCCCTTTGGGTTTAGTGATTGGTGCCTCTAACGAGCAGTATGGAGGAGCGGCGAACCAAGGCCAGCAGGCTGAGCTGGGCAAGGAGAATGGGGTCCCTGATCCTGCACATTGTGCTGATGGGTAAGAGAGTCCATCTGTCTGAGTGATCTGCTTACAGAGAGGGAGTGGGGAGGAGAGAAGCAGGACTCCTGGGTTCTATCTGCCACTCTGGGAGAGGAGTCGAGTCGGGTCTAGTGGGCTGGAGCAGGGGAGCCAGGACTCCTGGGTTCTACCCCTAGCTCTGGGAGGGGAATCTCATGGGCTAGAGTTGGGCGGCTGGGAGCCAGGATTCCTGGGTTCTATCCCTGGCTCTGGGAAGGGGAGTGGAGTCTAGTGGTTAGAGCAGGCGGGGGGCTGGGAGGCAGGACTCCTGGGTTCCATTCATAGTTCTGTGAGTCAAGGGTGGGATGTGTCCATTTTATCTAAAGTATTCCCTGCACTGTGGCAAATCTGCAGCTTCCTATTAATTGTTGTTGCTGGTCTCATTAACTTACTGCCTTGGCTGAGGGCTAGAGAGCCAGGGGCCTGGCAATTCTGTTATCCTTCTTCTGACTCTGGGTCAGCATCAATCACTGGTTGCAAAATTGCCATCAATTTGCAGGGTCTGGGTTGTTCAAATGTTTTGGTCAAAAAACTGCAAAATGCTGGGTCAAGTAATTTGTGATGGAAAAATCCATGCTTAAAAAATACTTGTGATCCAAAAATTGCCAACGTCTGGGTTAAAAAATGCCAAATTCTGGGCAGAAAAAATATTTCCGGAGGAAAAAAACAGAAAAATCTGTGTAAAAAAATATTTAAAAATGCAAAAATCTGGGTTGAAAGATATTTTCGGAGGGGCAAACATTGGCCCAGAAATACTAAAATTTGGATAACAACAATTGGGATTGAAAGGGGAACTGGTCAAAAAAAATTGGTGGTTTGGGGAAAAAGCAGTAATTTGTCTAAAAAAAACCTCCTAAACTCTGGGTCAAACATTTTGGGGTCAAATACGCAAAAATTGTGGTTGAAAGAGGACCTGGTCCAAAAATGCAGAAATCAAAGACGTTTAGTGGGGAAAAGAAGCCAAGATTTGTCGAAAAATACTAAACTCTGGGACAAATGTTTGAGTTGAAAATGTAGCTGGATCCAAATGCCATCACCTGGGCAAAAAAAGGATTTTGTGCAAACATGCAACATGCTTTTGGTTAAAATAATGCAAAAAAAAAGTGTATTTTTTTATTTTGGCACAAAAATGGGTTAAATTGTAAGAACTGTCCTAAATCTGTGTCCATAGCAAGCGTGCTCCAGCGTGGCTCTTTTCATACACCATCGAAATCATTTCGTTATTTCTCTGGCCTGTTTCACCTTTTGCTAGCAACCTTCATATTGCGTTTCAAGTCCTCCCTTGTCTCTGCAACTCCTCCCTAGTTAGAATCACCTGCAGATTTAAGTCAGACTCTGGTTAAATGCAAACACTGTGCAGCTGTTTCCCAGCTGCTCCACCCCAGAGGTGGCTGCATTGCGGCCCCGGGCCAGCCATCCTTGTGGGCCTGTTCCCCAGCTGCCCTGCCCGAGATGTGGCTGTCTTTCTCTCAATGTCTGCGTACCCCTCCCCCCATATTTTAAGCCTCTCTCCTAATCAAATGAAGCAGCTGGCACAAACTTTTTAATCCCGTCACATCGGGCACGGCACAGACACACAGGAAGAGATAGTCCCTGCTACAAGCAAAGGACAAGCTACACAGAATCATGCTCCCCATTTTATAGAGGGGGAAACTGAGTCCCAGAGCAAAGCATGGACTTACCCACAGGGAATCTTTAGCAAAATGGGGAATAGAACCCAGGAGTCCTGGCTCCCAGCCCCCACTGTTCTAACCCACTAGATCCAGGGATAGAACCCAGGAGTCCTGGCTCCCAGCCCCGTCCCCCACCCCTGCTCTGACCACTAGACCCCACTCCTCTCCCAGAGCTGGGGATTGAATCCAGGAGTCCTGACTCACAGCTCCCCCTGCTTTAACCACCAGCCCCCACTTCTCTCCTAGAACTGGGGAGAGAACCCAGGAGTCCTGGCTCTCAGCCCCCACTGTTCTAACCCACTAGACCCGGGGATAGAACCAGGAGTCCTGGCTCCCAACTCCCCCTGCTCTAACCACCAGCCCCCACTTCCCTCCCAGAGCTGGGGAGAGAACCCAGGAGTCCTGACTCTCTCCTGAAGTGCTCCAGAATTATGTGAGGGGAGAAAGTTATCCCGTTGGTCTCTCCTCCATGTCCCTCAGCCAATGCTTGACCTGCCCACACACTCCAGCTGAGCTGTGCCAGGCGAACAGCTCTGCCCGCCGGGACCCCAGCGAGGCCAGGCCTGGAAGATAAGGTGGGCACCGTCTTCCCGAGCGCTCATCCCCCGGCCCCGGGTGCAACCAGCCAGCAGAACTCCATGCCTCAGGGGGAGTTCTACAGCTGGGCTGTTTAATTGGCTAATGAGGGACCGCTGTAATTCTTAACGAGTCACTGCCCGGGCAAGCCTGGCAAAAGGCGACATCATTCATGTGGGCCGTGTGGCTGGAGTAATTGGGTCTCAGGGCGCTGGCATCTGGCTTACACAATGCCAAGGAGTGGGAGGGAGGAGACTTGATGACATGATAGATGGGGGGCAGAGATGGGGACGGGATACCAGGGTAGATGGGCCGCTGGGTCTGACCTGGGGTGACAGGGGTGGGGGCGGGATACCAGGGTAGATGGGCCGCTGGGTCTGACCTGGGCTGACAGGGGTGGGGGGCGGGATACCAGGGTAGATGGGCCTATGGGTCTGACCCGGGGTGGCAGGGATGGGGGCGGGATACCAGGGTAGATGGGCCTATGGGTCTGATCCGGGGTGACAGGGATGGGGGCGGGATCCAGGATAGATGGGCCGCTGGGTCTGACCTGGGGTGAGAGGGATGGGGGCGGGATACCAGGGTAGATGGGCCGCTGGGTCTGACCCGGGGTGACAGGGGTGGGGGCGGGATACCAGGGTAGATGGGCCTATGAGTCTGACCTGGGATGACAGGGATGGGGGCGGGATGCAGGATAGATGGGCCTATGGGTCTGATCCGGGATGACAGGAGTGGAGGCGGGATCCAGGATAGATGGGCCTATGGGTCTGACCCGGGGTGGCAGGGGTGGGGACGGGATACCAGGGTAGATGGGCCTATGGGTCTGATCCAGGGTGACAGGGATGGGGGCGGGATACCAGGGTAGATGGGCCTATGGGTCTGATCCGGGGTGACAGGGATGGGGGCGGGATCCAGGATAGATGGGCCGCTGGGTCTGACCTGGGGTGAGAGGGATGGGGGCGGGATACCAGGGTAGATGGGCCGCTGGGTCTGACCCGGGGTGACAGGGGTGGGGGCGGGATACCAGGGTAGATGGGCCTCTGGGTCTGATCCAGGGTGACAGGAGTGGAGGCGGGATACCAGGGTAGATGGGCCTATGGGTCTGACCTGGGATGACAGGGATGGGGGCGAGATACCAGGGTAGATGGGCCTATGGGTCTGACCCGGGGTGGCAGGGATGGGGGCAAGATATCAGGGTAGATGGGCCTATGGGTCTGACCCGGGGTGGCAGGGATGGGGGCAGGATACCAGGGTAGATGGGCCTCTGGGTCTGACCCGGGGTGCAGGGATGGGGGCGAGATACCAGGGTAGATGGGCCTAGGGGGCTAATCCGGGGCACCAGGAAGGATTAAGGATGCCGGGGTGTGGCTAGCCCAAAGATGCTGGGCCGGGCCAGTCGCTAGACCTGTTACGACACGAAGGCAGAACCGCATTCCACGGTGCTGGAGCTCCCTGCCTCGATCCTTCACTTCCTTCTCCCTAATCCCGGGTAATCGCCACCCCGTAATTAAACATGGGAACATGAAGCCAGCTGTGATGCGCCTGCTCGGATCCCATCCCGGCCCTGGAATGTGGATCTGCCTCTGGGAGCAGCCGGGGAACAGCCCTAGGGCCGAGACCCTCAGTCCCAGGACCGTCACAGTGGGGTGAACCCGAGGCAGGGAGCTGCTCAGAGTGTGACCAACATAGTGGGGCTGTCTGAGTCTGCCGGGAGCCTGAGCCAATTGCTCGGAAAGGTGTGAACCACCCTGATTAAAACCAACACTGCCTGAGTCTTCAGAGAGCCTGAACCGATTGCTCCGAGAAGCCCAAATCAGAGCTGGGTGGGAAACAGTTTCCTGCCCCGCAAATATTTTCCAAAAAATTTTCCCAGCTGAAACGTCAAAACCCTGACGATATCAAGGAACTGAAAAAAATATTTTTCACATTCCACTTTTTTCTGAACTTTTTTTCTTCCCCTCTCCTTCCCCCCAGCTCATTTCCTTACATTTCAAAAATCAAAATCTGTTTGAGGCAGGAATTTTTCTGTCCAAAAATGTCCAAATCAAACTTTTTGGCCTGCTCAAAAGACTTTTTTTTTTTCCCCTCAACTTTTTCTCAGCTGGGGAAATTTGGCCAGCCCACCCCTGTTTCGCGAAGAGTTCCTGTTTCGACAAATGGGCAAATGTTGATGGGAAAAAAACAAATGTTTCCAACTAACTGTTCAAAAGTCGGATGGCAAATAAAAAGAACCCCACATTTTATTATTTTTAAATATCTCTTGATTTTTATCAGCTCATCCTTGCTTGGGAACCTGGCTCTTGATTTTGAACACTTAAGGCCGGCAATGTTTTATTGAATTGGCTATCTATGAAAGGTGGAAGTTAGGAGAGAATGAACATCTGGTGCTGAGATGCAGTCACCTCTGGAATGGGGAGCTGGGGAACAGCCGCACATGGATGGCTTGACTGGCACTGAGATGCAGCCACTGCCGGTGTGGGGCAGCTGGAGAACAGCCACACACAACACTGCACAGGAATGGCTTGCCCAGTGCTGAGATGCAGCTACTTCTGGTGTGGGGCAGCTGGAG
>NC_048301.1:142222011-142260819 GCF_013100865.1 Trachemys scripta elegans
AGCCCAGCCCTGCCCCCCCCAGCTCTGCCGGTGCCCCTCACTCCCGACCCGCAGCCCCTGCTATCCAAGGCAAGGCAGAGACAGGAAGAAACAAGCAAGATTACACTAAACACTGTCCCACACGACCTCCTCAGAAACAAACTAGAGAAATACAGCCTGGACGGAGCTACTACAGGGTGGATGCAAAACTGGTTGGAAAATCATTCCCAGAGAGCAGTTGTCAGTGGTTCACAGTCATGCTGGAAGGACATAACAAGTGGGGTCCCGCAGGGATCGGTTCTGAGTCCAGTTCTGTTCATTATCGTTATCAGTGATTTAGATAATGGCATAGAGAGGACACTGATAACATTTGCGGACGATACCAAGCTGGGAGGGGTTGCAAGTGCTTTGGAGGATAGGATTAAAAATTCAAAATGCTCTGGACAAACTGGAGAAATGGTCTGAAGTCAATAGGATGAAATTCAATCAGGACAAATGCAAAGTGCTCCACTTAGGACAGAACAATCAGATGCACACACACAATGGGAAATGACTGCCTAGGAAGGAGAACTGCGGAAAGGGATCTGGGGGTCAGAGTGGACCATAAGCTACATATGAGTCAACAGTGTAACGCTGTTGCAAAACAAGCAAACATCGTTCTGGGCTGTATTAGCAGCAATGTTGTAAGCAAGACACGAGAAGTCATTCTTCTGCTCTACTCCACACTGATTAGGCCTCAACTGGAGAATTGTGTCCAGTTCTGGGCCCCACATGTCAGGAAGGATGTGGACAAATTGGAGAAAGTCCAGAGAAGAGCAACAAAAATGGTTCAAGGTCTGGAAAACACGAGCGGTGAGGGAAGATTGAAAGAATTGGGTTTGTTGTGTCTGCAGAAGAGTAGACTGAGAGGGGACATGAGAACAGTTTTCAAGGTTGTTACAAGGAAGAGGAGGAAAAATTGTTCTCGTTAACCTCTGAGGATAGGACAAGAAGCAATGGGCTTAAATTGCAGCAAGGGAGGTTTAGGTTGGACCTTAGGAAAAACTTCCTAACGGTCAGGGAGGTTAGGCACTGGAATAAATTGCCCAGGGAGGTTGTGGAATCTCCATCATTGGGGATTTTTAAGAGCAGGTTGGACAAATACCTGTCAGGAATGGTCCAGATAATACTTAGTCCTGCCATGAGTGCAGGGGATGGGACTAGATGACCTACTAAGGACCCTTCCAGTCCCACACGTCTCCGATTCTATGAAAATCAGAAATAGAACCCAGGAGTCCTGGCTCCCAGACCCCTACTCTAACCACTAGACCCCACTCCCCACCAAGAGAGGAGGAGAGAACCCAGGAGTCTTGGCTCCCAGCCCCCCCGCTCTAAGCACTAGACCCCACTCCCCTCCCAGAGAGGAGGAGAGAACCCAGGCATCCCAGCCTTGCACCTTTGTTCTTATTGCGCAGAGCCGACTTCAGCAGCGCAGCCTTGAGCGCCGCCTTGGTGTCGTCCGAGATGGCCCCCTCCCTCTTGGGCGGCGCGGCCTCCGGCTCCGCCTTCACCTCGGCCGGCCCCTCGGGGTGGGGGGGAGCCCCGGGAGAGGTCAGGTCAATGGTCTCCGGAGGGTACGGGACTTCCCCGGGGGCTGGCGACTCCATGGCGTAGTCTCCCCCAGTGGAGCCTGCACTGGGCATGTCCACGTCCTGGCAGCGCAAGGGGGTGGCGGCGGCGGCAGCGGGTGGGGAAGTGGCGGCGGCGGCCGGCCGGAGGGCGGGCTTGAAACTGATCTGCCGGCGGATCCCTTCGCGGCGGGCGTGGAAGTCGCAGATCTCGGCCACGATGGCCTCCTTGATGCGCTCCTTGATGAGGACCTGCTTGTCGAAGTCGAAATCGAAGGCGGGCACGCAGTCGGGCTCGTCGTCCGGGTCGTGGTACTTGGCCACAAAGGGGTGCTTGAGGGCCTCGGCCACGGCGATCCGCTCCCGGGGGTCGAAGCGCAGCATCTTGGCCAGCAACGCCAAGGCCGAGCGGTCGGCCTGCTGGTAGAGGCTCTCCCAGGGCACCGGCTGGCGGGAGGGCAGGCTCTGGATGTAGGCGCGCACCCGGTCGGCCCCGATGGCGTGGATCACTTTGGCGGACGGGGTGCCCAGCACCGTCATGATCAGCTGCAGCTGGTGGATGTAATTCTTCCCGGGGAAGAGCTGCTTGCGGCCCAGCATCTCGGCGAAGATGCAGCCGACGGACCACATGTCGATGGCCTGCGTGTACTCGTGGAGGGACAGCATCAGTTCCGGGGCCCGGTACCACCGCGTGGCCACGTATTCCGTCATGAAGTACTTGTACTCGTCCGGCTTGGTGCACAGCCCCCGGGCCATGCCGAAATCGCCGATCTTCAGCTCGCAGTTCTCGTTGATAAGCAGGTTGCTGGGCTTCAGGTCCCGGTGGATGACGTTGGCCGAGTGGATGTACTTGAGGCCCCGGAGCAGCTGGTAGAGGAAGTATCGGACGTGTTCCAGCGTGAGGGGCTGGGAGGAGTGGATGATCTGGTGAAGGTCGCTCTCCATCAGGTCTAGCACCACATACCTGCCGGAGGATGGGGAGGTCAGTGGGGAGAGGATCCAGGAGTCCTGACTCCCAGCCCCCGCCCCGGCTAACTCACTAAACTCCCCTCCCTATAGAACCCAGCGGTCCGGGCTCCCGGGCCTCCCTGCTCTAACTCACTAGACCCCACTCCCCTCCCAGAGCCAGGGAGAGAACCCAGGAGTCCTGGCCACCAACCCCACCTAGCTCTACCCGCTAGACCCCACTCCCCTCCCAGAGCCAGGGAGAGAACCCAGGTGTCCTGGCTACCAACCCCACCTAGCTCTACCCGCTAGACCCCACTCTCTTCCCAGAGCTGGGGACAGAACCCAGGAGTCATAGAATCACAGGACTGAAAGCGACCTCGAGAGGTCATCTAGTCCAGTCCCCTACACTCATGGCAGGACTGAGTATTATCTAGACCATCCCTGACAGGTGTTTGTCCAACGTGCTCTTAAAATCCCCAATGATGGAGATTCCACAACCTCCCTGGGCAACTTATTCCAGTGCTTAACCATCCTGACAGGAAGTTTTTCCTGATGTCCAACCTAAACCTCCTTTGCTGCAGTTTAAGCCCATTGCTTCTTGTCCTATCCTCAGAGGATAACGAGAACAATTCTTCTCCCTCCTCCTTGTAACAACCTTCTATGTGCTTTAAAACTGTTATGTGTCCCCTCTCAGTCTTCTCTTTTCCCAACTAAACAAAACCAATTTTTTCAATCTTCCCTCATAGCTCATGTTTTCTAGATCTTTCATCATTTTTGTTGCTCTTCTCTGGACTTTCTCCAATTTGTCCACATCTTTCCTGAAATGTGGCACTCCGAACTGGACACAATACTCCAGCTGAGGCCTAATCAGGGCGGAGTAGAGCAGAAGAATGACTTCTCCTGTCTTGCTTACAACATTGCTGCTAATACATCCCACAAGGATGTTTGCTTTTTTGCAACAGTGTTACACTGTTGACTCATATTTAGCTTATGGTCCCCTATGACCCTCAGATCCCTTTCTGCAGTTCTCCTTCCTAGGCAGTCATTTCCCATTCTGTATGTGTTCCTTCCTAAAAGGAGTACTCTGCATTTGTCCTTATTGAATTTTGTCCTATTTACTTCAGACCATTTCTCCAGTTTGTCCAGAGCATTTTGAATTTTAATCCTACCATCCAAAGCACTCGCAACCCCTCCCAGCTAGGAATCACCACAAACTTTATAAGTGTACTCTCTATGCCATTAGCTAAATCATTGATGAAGATATTGAACAGAATCTGACCCTAAACCAATCCCTGTGGGACCCCACTCGTTATGCCCTTCCAGCATGACTGTGAACCATTGATAACTACTCTCTAGGAACAGTTTTCCAATCAGTTTTGCACCCACCCTGTAGTAGCTCCATCTAGATTGTATTTTCCTAGTTTGTTTTTGAGAAGGTCATACAAGATAGTATCAAAACCTTCACTAAGGTCAAGATATATCACATCTACCGCTTCCCCCCTACCCACAAGGCTTGTTACCCTGTCACAGAAAGTTATCAGGTTGGGTTGACATGATTTGTTCTTCACAAATCCAGGCTGACTGTTATTTATCACCTTATTATCTTCTAGGTGTTTGCAAATTGATTGCTTAATTATTTGCTCCATTATCTTTCCAGGTACAGAAGTGAAGCTGACTGGTCTGTAATTCCCTGGGTTGTCCTTATTTCCCTTTTTATAGATGAGCACTAGATTTGCCTTTTTCCAGTCTTCTGGAATCTCTCCCGTCTTCCATGACCTTTCAAAGATAACCGCTAATGGCTCAAGTATCAGAGGGGTAGCCGTGTTAGTCTGAATCTGTAAAAAGCAACAGAGGGTCCTGTGGCACCTTTGAGACTAACAGAAGTACTGGGAGCATAAGCTTTCGTGGGTAAGAACCTCACTTCTTCAGATGCAAGTAATGGAAATCTCTAGAGGCAGGTATATATCAGTGTGGAGATAACGAGGTTAGTTCAGTCAGGGAGGGTGAGGTGCTCTGCTAGCAGTTGAGGTGTGAACACCAAGGGAGGAGAAACTGTTTCTGTAGTTGGATAGCCATTCACAGTCTTTGTTTAATCCTGATCTGATGGTGTCAAATTTGCAAATGAACTGGAGCTCAGCAGTTTCTCTTTGGAGTCTGGTCCTGAAGTTTTTTTGCTGTAAGATGGCAACCTTTACATCTGCTATAGTGTGTCCAGGGAGGTTGAAGTGTTCTCCTACAGGTTTTTGTATATTGCCATTCCTGATATCTGACTTGTGTCCATTTATCCTCTTGCGTAGTGACTGTCCAGTTTGGCCAATGTACATAGCAGAGGGGCATTGCTGGCATATGATGGCATATATAACATTAGTGGACGTGCAGGTGAATGAGCCGGTGATGTTGTAGCTGATTTGGTTAGGTCCAGTGATGGTGTTGCTGGTGTAGATATGTGGGCAGAGTTGGCATCGAGGTTTGTTGCATGGGTTGGTTCCTGAGTTAGAGTTGTTATGGTGCGGTGCGTGGTTGCTGGTGAGAATATGCTTAAGGTTGGCAGGTTGTCTGTGGGCGAGGACTGGCCTGCCTCCCAAGGTCTGTGAAAGTGAGGGATCATTGTCCAGGATGGGTTGTAGATCACTGATGATGCGTTGGAGAGGTTTAAGCTGAGGACTGTAGGTGATGGCCAGTGGAGTTCTGTTGGTTTCTCTTCTGGGTCTGTCTTGTAGCAGGAGGCTTCTGGGTACACGTCTGGCTCTGTTGATTTGTTTCTTTATTTCTTTGTGTGGGTATCGTAGTTTTGAGAATGCTTGGTGAAGATCTTGTAGGTGTTGGTCTCTGTCTGAGGGGTTGGAGCAGATGCGATTGTACCTCAGTGCTTGGCTGTAGACGATGGATCGTGTGGTGTGACCGGGGTGGAAGCTGGAGGCATGAAGGTAGGCGTAGCGGTCGGTGGGTTTTCGGTATAGGGTGGTGTTAATGTGGCCATCGCTTATTTGTACGGTGGTGTCCAGGAAGTGGACCTCCCGTGTAGATTGGTCCAGGCTGAGGTTGATGGTGGGGTGGAAGCTGTTGAAAGCATGGTGGAATTCTTCCAGGGCCTCCTTCCCATGGGTCCAGATGATGAAGATGTCATCAATATAGCGTAGGTAGAGAAGGGGCATGAGTGGACGGGAGCTGAGGAAGCGTTGTTCCAGGTCAGCCATAAAAATGTTGGCATATTGTGGGGCCATGCGGGTGCCCATAGCAGTGCCACTGGTCTGGAGGTATATATTGTCACCAAATTTGAAATAATTGTGCGTGAGGATAAAGTCACAGAGCTCAGCAATAAGTTGTGCTGTGTCATCATCAGGGATACTGTTCCTGACAGCTTGTATTCCATCTGTATGTGGGATGTTAGTGTAGAGAGCCTCTACATCCATGGTGGCTAGGATGGTGTTTTCTGGGAGGTCACCAATGCATTGTAGTTTCCTCAGGAAATCTGTGGTGTCACGGAGATAGCTGGGAGTGCTGGTGGCGTAGGGTCTGAGTAGGGAGTCCACATATCCAGACAGTCCTTCAGTGAGAGTGCCAATGCCCGAGATGATGGGGCGTCCAGGATTTCCAGGTTTGTGGATCTTAGGTAGTAGATAGAATGACCCCGGTCGGGGCTCTAAGGGTATGTTGATTTGTTCCTGTGTTAGTTTAGGGAGTGTCCTGAGTACATGGTGTAGTTTCTTAGTGTATTCCTCAGTGGGATCTGAGGAAAGCGGCCTGTAGAATTGGGTATTGGAGAGTTGTCTGGCAGCCTCCTTCTGGTAGTCAGACCTGTTCATGATGACAACAGCACCTCCTTTATCAGCCTCTTTGATGATAATGTCGGGGTGGTTTCTGAGGCTGTGGATGGCATTGAGTTCTGCACGACTTAGGTTATGAGGCAAGCGATGTTGTTTTTCCACAATTTCTGCCTGTGCACGTCGGCGGAAGCATTCTATGTATAGGTCCAGACTGTCATTTCGACCCTCAGGAGGAGTCCATGTAGAGTTCTATCTAATGGCTCAGATATCTCCTCAGTCAGCTCCTTGAGTATTCTAGGATGCATTTCATCAGGCCCTGGTGATTTGAAGACATCTAATTTGTAGAAGTAATTTTTAACTTCTTCTTTTCCTATTTTAGCCTCTGATCCTACCTCATTTTCACTGGCAGTCACTACGTTAGACGTCCAATCGCCACCAACCTTCTTGGTGAAAAACCGAAACAAAGAAGTCATTAAGCACCTCTGCCATTTCCACATTTTCTGTTATTATTTTTCCCCCCTCACTGAGTAACGGGCCTACCCTGTCCTTGGTCTTCCTCTTGCTTCTAATGTATTTGTAGATTGTTTTCTTGTTACCCTTTAGGTCTCTAGCTAGTTTGATCTCATTTTGTGCCTTGGCCTTTCTAATTTTGTCCCTACATACTTGTGTTATTTGTTTATATTCATCCTTTGTAATTTGACTGAGTTTCCACTTTTTTTGGACTCTTTTTTTGATTTTTAGATCACTGAAGATCTCCTGGTTAAGCCAGGGTGGTTTCTTGCCAGACTTCCTATCTTTCCTACGCAATGGGATCATTTGCTCTTGTGCCCTTAATAGTGTCTCTTTGAAAAACTGCCAATGTCTTCAATTGTTTTTCCCCTTAGACTTGCTTCCCATGGGATCTTACCTACCAACTCCCTGAGTTTGCTGAAGTCTGCCTTGAAATCCATTGTCTTTATTTTGCTGTTTTCCCTCCTACCATTCCTTAGAATCATAAACTCTCTCATTTCATGATCACTTTCACCCAAGCTGCCTTCCACTTTCAAATTCTCAACCAGTTCCTCCTTGTTTGTCAAAATCAAATCTAGAACAGCCTCCCACTAGTAGCTTTCTCCACCTTCTGAAATAAAAGATTTCCAAGAACTTGTCGGATAATCTCTGCCCTGCAGTGTTATTTTCCCAGCAGACGTCTGGATAGTTGAAGTCCCTCATTACCACCATGTCCTGTGCTTTGGATGGTTTTGTTAGCTGTTTAAAAAAAGCCTCATCCACCTCTTCTTCCTGGTTAGGTGGTCTGTAGTAGACCCCTACCATGACATCTCCCTTGTTTTTTACCCCTTTTATCCTTACCCAGAGACGTTCACCAAATCCGTCTCCTATTTCCATCTCAATCTCAGTCCAAGTGTATTCACCCTCCCTTTTTTCCCTACGGGTCCTTCCTGAGCAAGCTGTACCTGTCAATACCAATATTCCAGTCATGTGTACTACCCCAACAGCTCTCTGTGATGCCAACTGCGTCATAGCTGTATTTATTTACTAGCATTTGAGTTCTTCCTGCTTATTCCCCATACTTCTGGCTACCAACCCCACCCAGTTCTAACCACTAGACCCCACTCCCATTCCGGAGCCAGGGAGAGAACCCAGGAGTCCTGGCTCCCAGCCCCCCCCTGTTCTAACCACTAGACCCCACTCCCCTCCCAGAGCTGGGGATAGGACCCAGGCGTCCGGGCGGGCGCTCACACAGATTTGAAGTCGTCATAGGGCACGGCGGGTTTCAGGATGTCTTTGATGGCGATGATGTTGTCGTGCTTGAAGTGTTTGAGGATCTTGAGCTCACGGAGGGTGCGCTTGGCGTTCATCACCACATCAAAGGCATTGGGGATCTTCTTGATCGCCACCTGCTGGCCTGGAGGCAAACAGCGCAGGGAGGATCAGAGCAGAGACACCATCCCCTGTGCAGCCCTCCCCTACAGAACCCAGGAGTCCTGGCTCCCTGGTCCCCGCTCTGACCCACCCAGACCTAACTCCCCTCCCAGAGCTGAGGAGAGAACCCAGGAGTCCTGGCTCCCAGTCCCTCCACAACACACTAGACTCCATGCCCCTCCCAGGAGTGGGGATGGGACCCAGGCGTCCAAGCTGACCTGTCGATCTGCGGCGGGCGGAGCTGACCACGCCGTAGGCCCCGGTGCCGATGGTCTCGATGACCTCGTACTCGTCCCCCACCTCGAAGGTGACGTCCAGGGAGCGGGCCTTGAGGATGGCCAGGTTCTTGGCCGCGACGGTGGCCCGGTGGCCCGGCTCCCGCTTTCCCCGCTCCTCGGCCTCCTCCTCTTCCTCCTTCCGCGGCTCCGCCATGGCGCCCGTCTCCTGCTGAGGGAAGGCAGGCCGGGGGGGGGGGGGGGGATCAGGGAGAGGCACCCGAACTCCCTCGGCCCTGGGAGAGAACCCAGGAGTCCAGGGACAGGGGGGCCCAGCAGGAGCAGGGGAGGTGGGGACGAGTCACCCCGTATCTCCAGGGGAGAAAACCCAGGAGTCCAGGGGTGGGGGGCAGGGGGCAGCACAGGGGGGTGCAGGAGGGGGCTGGAAATGGGGGGCACGGGGGAGGCAGAGCTTCAACCAGCTGTGGTGGCGGGAGGGGCGGGGCTTTGGGACAAGGGGCGGGGCTGGGCAAAGAGGGGGCGGGGCCTCAGGCACAGGGGTCAAGCAAGGAGGGGGTGGGGCCTCTCTCCCTTATGGGGAGGGGCCGGGGGGGTCTCTGAAGGGACGGGGCTCGGGCGGGGCCTCTCTCCCATATGGGGCGGGGCTAAGGCCCCCCAGGGGGCGGGGTCTCCGCAAGGGGCGGGGCGGGGAGAGTCCCGGGGGCGGGGTCTCCGCAAGGGGCGGGGAAGGGCAGAGTCCCAGGGGGCGGGGTCTCCGCAAGGGGCGGGGAGAGACCCAGGGGGCGGGGTCTCCGCAAGGGGCGGGGCGGTGGAGGGTCCCAGGGGGCGGGGTCTCACGGTCTCTCTCACCGGCTCGCGCCCGGGACCCTCCCAGCCCCGGGCTGGTTCCCTCTCGGGTCCGCCGCTCCCTGCGCCTTTCCCCGAGGGCCCGGATGTCGCCGCTCCCGCCCAACCGCCCAATCACACTGGAAGGCAGGGGCGGGGCCCTCAGAATCGCGCAGGTGTTTGGCGGGACCAAATCCCGCCCCCTTCTGGTGGATGGGCCAATCGTCGGTGGGTCGCGTGACTATCAGCCAATCAGACTGGGAGGGGGCGCGGCCCCGCGCGAGAGAGGCGGTTTCCGCACGCAATTCCCGCCCCTACAAAGATTTGGCCAATCAGAGGTTAGCTCAGTGAGAATACAGCCAATCAGAGAGCGAAGGATGTGAGGCCTCTCCTTGCGCATGGCAACGGCGTTATCTTCCTCTAAATCCCGCCTCGTAGCAGAGATTGACCAATCACAGGGAGGATGCGTGCGGTTCCTATCCAATCAGGAAATGGGAAGCTCGGTCAGAGGCAGGTGGAACTGTTTTCGTCCCTAAATCCCGCCCTCTCTCAGCGATTGGCCAATCAAGAGACTGATATATGGACAAACCTGCCAGTCAGAAAGAAAAAACTGATCCTTTCTCCGTCTCGCCTACTTCAGGAATCTAACCAATCGGCGATTACTTCCTTATTAAAGATGTCCAATCAGAGCGCAACAGTGGAAGGGGCGGGATTTAAAGGGCCAAGCAACGTTTTATGGATTGATAAAAATTAAAGGGCCAGTGACCATTAGAACAGCTCTGGGAGGGGAGTGGGGTCTAGTGGTTAGAGCAGGGGGGGGCTGGGAGCCAGGACTCCTGGGTTCTCTCCCCGGCTCTGGGAGGGGAGTGGGGTCTAGTGGGTTAGAGCGGGGGGGGGGGGACTGGGAGCCAGGACTCCTGGGTTCTCTCCCCAGCTGCAGGGTGGGGTGGTAGGGGAGTGACAATGCAAGTGAAGCCCCAGGGTGCGGTGAATTGTCCGAAGAAGTGGGCTGTAGTCCACGAAAGCTTATGCTCTAATAAATTTGTTAGTCTCTAAGGTGCCACAAGTACTCCTGTTCTTGTCACCACTAGATAGAGTTGCCAACTTTCTACTCCCATAAAACTGAATACCCTTGCCCAGCCCCCTGTCCCGCCCCTTCTCCACACCCCCACCCCCACTCACTCCATTCCCCCCTCCATCCCTCACTCTCCCTCACTTATTTTCATGGGGTAGGGACTTGGGGTCTGGGAGGGGGTGAGGGCTCCAGGCTGGGGGTGCGGGCTCTGGGGTGGGGCTGGGGATGAGGGGTTTAGGGTGCAGGAGGAGGCTCCGGGCTGGGGATGAGGGGTTCAGAGTGTGGGAGGGGGCTCCAGCCTGAGGCAGGGGGTTGGGGTGCGGGAGGGGGTGAGGGCTCCAGGCTGCGGGCTCTGGGGTTGGGCTGGGGATGAGGGGTTTAGGATGCAGGAGGAGGCTCCAGGCTGGGTTCGGAGGCGGGGGTGGGGATCAGGGCTGGGGCAGGGGGTTGGGGCATGGGAGGGGGTCGGGGTGCAGGCTCCGGGCAGCGCTTCCCTCAAGCAGCTCCCGGAAGCAGCGGCATGTCCCCACTCCAGCTCTTACATAGAGGCACGGTTCCCAGCCAATGGGAGCTGCAGAGCCGGCGCTTGAGACGGGGCAGCGTGCAGACCCCCCTAGCTGCCCCTATGCGTAGGAGCCGGAGGGGGAACATGCCGCTGCTTCCAGGAGCCGCACGGAGCCAGAGCAGGTGGAGAGCTGGTTTAGCCTGCTGCACCGCCGACCGGACTTTTAACGGCCCGGTCAGCAGTGCTGACCGGAGCCACCAGGGTCCCTTTTCGAATTGGCATTCCAGCCGAAAACCGGACACCTGGCAACCCTACCCCTAGAGTTTGCAGTTGGTAAACACATCTTACCCCACCAGACCTGCGAGTGCCGGGCTGCCCCCTGCTGGGTTGCGGGGGTGCCTCCGGCTCCGCTCATCACCTACCTCGGGGTGTGTGTGGGAGAGAGAAAGAGAGAGACGGAGACAGAGAGAGACCCTTAGCAAGCAGTTTGTGCATATGCGTTTGTGGCCGGTTCTGTGTGTGTGTGAGAGAGAGAGATTCTGGCCCTTAGCCTGTGTGTGTGTGTGATTCTGGCTGTTAGTGTGTGTGTGTTTGTGTGAGAGAGAGAGATTCTAGCTGTTAGCCTCTGTGTGTGTGTGGGATTCTGGCTATTAGCCTCTGTGTGTGTGTGTCTTTCTGTGTGATTCTGGCTGTTAGCCTGTGTGTGTGTGTGTGTGTGTGTGTGTGTGTGTGTGTGTGTGTGTGTTTCTGGCTCTTAGCATGTGTGTGTGTGTGAGAGAGAGAGATTCTGGCTGTTAGCCTGTATGTGTGTGTGTGTGTGTGAAGAGCGAGAGAGAGAGAGAGAGATTCTGGCTGTTAGCCTGTGGGTGTGGGTGTGTTTTGGCTGGGGCTCCGTGTCTATCTCTGAGCATCTCTCTCTGGCTGGGTGTGTTGAGCAGAGATCTCAGGCCCACACCCTGGGAGTGATAAACTCGATTGTAGGTAGAGCAAATGTAACCTGTGCCGCACCTTTCCCTGGGCCTCCCCGCAGAGCGCACAGGCACAGCAACTTCTGCTTCTCCCCCCAGCCCAGGGAGGCAGTGGGGTCTACTGGTTAGAGCAGGGGGGCTGGGAGCCAGGATCTGCCCCCCATGGCCTCTTCTGCCCCCCAATTGAGGTCTCTCTCCGAGGAATTCTCCTGCCCCGTGTGCCTGGACTGGCTGCAGGATCCCGTCACCCTGCCCTGCGGCCACGTCTACTGCCAGGGCTGCATCGAGACAACGTGGGGCACCCTGGGTATCCCCCCTGCCTGCCCTGAATGCCGGGAGCCCTGTCCCGACAGGAGATATGCCCCCTGCAGGCTGCTGACGAAGCTGATCGACCAGGCCAGGGGGCTGAGCCCTGGTGGGGCAGAGGAGGGGGCGCGCCCAGGGGGCAGGTGCCAGGAGCACAGCGAACCCTGGAGGGTGGCAGGTGGGGCATTCGCCGGTGAGCTCTGCAGGGAACCAGTCACATACGAAAATCTCCGGTTCCTCCCCATCCACCAGGCCACTGGGCAGCATCAGGTGAGACTGGGAGCCCCAGGACTCCTGGGTTCTCTCCCCGGCTCTGGGAGGGGAGTGGGGTCTAGTGGGTTAGAGCCAGGACTCCTGGGTTCTTTCCCCTGCTCTTGGAGCCCCAGGGGAGTGGGATCTAGTGGGTTAAAGCAGGGGGAGCTGGGAGCCAGGACTCCTGGGTTCTGTGCGCTGCTCGGAGAGTGGGGTCTGGTGGGTTAGAGCAGGGGGCGCTGGCCTGTGATCCCCCACCCTCACCTCCAGCCTGTTTGCTGCCCTGTAGGAGGAGCTGTCCTCAGCCATAGCCCAGCTGGAGTCTAGCCTCGCTGGGGTCCTGAAGCTGAAGACGGAGAAGGAAGAGAGGATTTGGAACCACCAGGTAACTGGGGCTGGGTGGATCGAGGAAGGGCGGGATCCCTGACTCCCCCCACCTGAGGGACTCTGGGGAGGAGGCAGGCAGCCCTCTGGGAGACAGCAGGGCTGAGTGGGTTAGGGTGACCAGAGAGCAAGTTTGAAAAATCAGGATGGGGGGGGGTGACAGTGCTGCCCGTGGGAGCCAGCTGAGGTCACTCAATCAGGGTGAACTGCAAACAAAATGGGGCAGACAAACCCCAAAAGCTGGTGGTTAGTCCAATACTTAGATTTACCAACCAGCACAAAACAGCTTCTGTATTACCTCACTGGTTACTCAGAGTCCAAACAACGCAGTTCCCTTAAAGTGCCCAACCTCAGGCCTCCGTCCAGACACACCTGTCAGATATGATGATGATGATTAATGAAAATCTTATCTCATCATATAGAAGAAAAGGTTCTTCCAACCCCAAAGGGTCAGCCACATACCCAGGTCCAATTACAACTTAGATCTTACCCAAAATACACGCTATAGTCAATTCTTATTAACTGAGCTAAAATTTATTAAAAAAGAAAAGCGAGAGAGTGTTGGTTAAAAGATCAATCTACAGACAGACTTGAATTCAATTCTTGAGGTTCAGACACAGCAGAGATGAGCTTGTCGTTGCCAAAAGTCCTTTTAGAAATAGTCCAGAGGTTATAGTCCAATGTCCATATTCAGGGTGGCTCCAGTCAGTGACTGGGGATCTCAATCCTTGTGGCTTAAGTTTTCCCCCTCTTGAAACCCAAAGCAGATCTGAGATGAAGCAGGATTGTGCCCCAGGGTTCTTATACATTACCAGCAGCCTTTCGGCCTGAGAAAACAATAGGCCTAACTCTCCTTCTCCCAAACATCCTGGCAATTAGCACAGGGTAATTTATCCATTAAACAGTTCAGATCCAGGTTACCACAACCTTCAAAGAGACAGAGACAATAATACTATTTCACTCAAGTATCATTATAAATGTTAATATTCCTGTTTTGATCTTTGAATTAAAGTGATAGCAACAGACAAGACTTGTCTGCTTACATCACAAGCCTGAGCAAATATCTCCTCTTGAGATCTCTAACAATGCAGACTTGCATTTCAAAGCTCTAATCATTTACATATCTTCCTAACCAGTCCTTAAGGTTCACCCATGGGTCAGGTCAGTCTGAGTTAATTAACTCTTCATGGCCCTGTCACCTTCCAATGAAATATTATATTACACTCATAACATCACAGGGGGTAATAGGCAGCTATGTACCAAAAGCCCCGAGTATCGGGACTGTCCTATAAAATCAGGACATCTGGTCACCCTAGTTAAGGATAGGGTTGGGGGGTGGGGTACCTTGAGTCTTACCATAGCTGGGAGAGAATGTGAGGTACTTGGTATATAGTGAAGTTAATTCTTGATTACCTGGGAGTATTAGCTATATGGAGATATTGGGTACCTGAGTACCTGGGGGTATTCACTATGCACACATGGTAGATATCTGGGAGTATTAGCTATATGGCGCTATTAGGTACCCGAGTACCTGGTGGTGTTTGCTATGCACACATGGTAGGTACCTGGGAGTATTAGCTATATGAAGATATTGGGTACCACAGATAGTAGGTACCTGGGACTATTAGCTATATGAAGATATTGAGTACCTGGGGGTATTCACTATGAACACATGGTAGATATCTGGGAGTATTAGCTATATGGAGGTATTGGGTACCTGAGTACCTGGTGGTGTTCACTATGCACAGATACCTGGGAGTATTAGCTATACAAGGAAGCTAGTTACCATTAGCTATAGAAGGCTGCTGGGTACCAGGACATATTAGCTACAGAAATGCTGGGTATGTGGGAGTCTTCGGTCTGGGAAAATGCTGGATAGCTGGAAGTATTTTCCTTAGAAAGACACTAAGGACCTGGGAGCATTAGCTAGAGAAAGACCTTGGTACCCATGTGCCTGGCAGTATTAGCCACAGCAAGTCGTTAGGTACCTGGGAATATTAGCTCTAGAAAGTTGCTGGGTACTTGAGTAGCTGGAGCTATGCTAGGTACTGGGGCGTATTAGCTGTAGAAGGATGTCGGGGGGTATTAGCTCATGAAATGCTGAGTACCAGGGAGTATTAGCTGGACAGATGCTGCATCCCAGAGAGTATTAGCTATAGAAGGATACTGGGAGGTACCTGGGAGTATTAGCTCAAGGGATGCTGGGTCCCAAGGAGTATTAGCTAGAGTACCTGCAGTATTAGCTGACGAGATGCTAGAGGGTACCTGGGGGTTTTTTCCAGGCGACGGTGCTCAGCCTGGAGGATCACATCTCCTCGGAGTTCGGGAAGCTGCGGGGCTGGCTGGCCACGCGGGAGGAGGAGTGGCAGGATCAGCTGCGGCGGGCGGGCAGAGCCCAGCTGCGTGCGATGCAGAGGAACCTGCAGGAGCTGGCGGGGAGATGCCAGGCAGCCCAGGAGATGCTCACCGAGGCCCAGGCCCGCCTGCCCCAGCAGAACACCATGGAGTTCCTGACAGTGAGTCCAGCGCCTCCTAGAGGGGAAAGGCCCCGTCTCCCATTCCCTACACCTCTGAGCCAGCCAGTCCCCCACCATGGGGCCGGATGGGAGCCAGCGCCCCCTAGAGGGAAAAGACCCCGTGTCCCATTCCCCACCCCCCTGAGCCAGCCAGTCCCCCACCATGGGGCCGGATGGGAGCCGGCGCCCCCTAGAGGGGAAAAGCCCCGTGTCCCGTTCCCCCTCCCCCCCCCCGAGTCAGCCACTCCCAACGCCCCACAGTGTCTTAAAGAGACAGAACTATACTAATTTCTTGTCTCTCTCTCTCTCCATGTCCGTCCCCTCACAGGACATAAAATCTTCCCTGGACTGGTAAGTCTGCCACTGCAGAAGCAGCTTCATTCCCTGATTCCCCCCACACCTCTATCCTCATTGCTCACTAACACACCCTATGGCGGGGGGGCGGTTCTTCCCTCTTACATAGGATGAAACAGCAACCGGCTACCCCTTGTGGGCTGAATACGGGGTCCCTATCACAGACTCTGGGGCAATTCAAAGGGCCGATCCAGTATACTGCCTGGAAGGAAATGAAATCCATCCTCAACATAGGTAAGAGATGGGTTTCAGCAGGGGGTGCTCTCCCCTGGCAGTCAGGGCTGGACCCGGTGCCCCAGTGCGACACTAGGGGGCGCTGTGCTGCAAGGAGCAGGGGATCAGTAGGGAGCGCTCTCCCCTGGCAGTCAGGGCTGGACCCAGTGCCCCAGTGCGGCACTAGGGGGCGCTGTGCTGCAGGGAGTGGGGTGGGGGGTTCAACGGGGGGTTCCATGTTAAACCAACCCTGCCCCATACCCCCCCTGCTCCTTTTCCCTCCCCAGATCTCCCCCGGGTGACGCTGGATCCCGCCACGGCTCATCCCTGCCTGGTTCTCTCGGAGGATCGCACCTGGGTCCGGGATGGCCCCCTTCGCCGGCCCCTCCCCGACACTCCCGCCCGCTTCGATTTCTGCGTGGCTGTGCTGGGCGCAGGGGCGTTCGCCTCTGGGAGGCGCTACTGGGAGGTGGAAGTCGGGGAGAAGCCGGCATGGACGCTGGGCGTGGTCCATGCCTCTGTCAGCCGCAAAGGGAAGATCCATGCCTCCCCCAGCAAGGGATTCTGGGTCATTCGGCTCCGGGGCGGGGCCGAGCTCATGGCTAAGGACACGCCCCCAATGGTGCTCCACCCCCAGGCCCTGCCCCACAGGATTGGGGTGTACCTGGACTACGAAGGGGGCCAGGTTTCCTTCTATGATGCCCAGGGCATGGCCCACCTCTATACGTTCAGTGCCCGGTTTGCAGAGAGTGTGTATCCCTATTTCTGTCCCGGGCTCTACGATTCGGGGGGAAATGCTACCCCCCTGAAAATCTGCCCCTTGCCCTGAGCCAGCCAGTCCTCTGCCCTGGGGGCAGATCGCAGCCAGCGCCCCCTAGAGGGGAAAGGCCCCGTGTCCCATTCCCTGCCCCCTGAGCCATCCAGTGGCTTTATAAGCACAACCTTACACATCAAAAAAAACTCTCAAACCCCTTGTGATGGTGCTGCCCGTGGGAGCCGGCTGAGGTTACTCAATTAGGGTGAACTGCAAACAAAGTGGGGCAGCCAAACCCCAAACGCTGGTGGATATTTCAATACTTAGATTTACCAACCAGCACAAAACAGCTTCTATAGAACCTCCCTGGTTACTCAGAGTCCAACCAACGCAGTTCCCTTAAAGTGCCCAGCGTCCGGCCTCCGTCCAGACACACACGTCAGATATGATGATGATTACTGAGAATCTTATCTCATCATATAAAAGAAAAGGTTCTTCCAACCCCAAAGGGTCAGCCACACACCCAGGTTCAATTACAACTTAGATCTTATCCAAAATACACCCTATAGTCAATTCTTATTAACTAAGCTAAAATTTATTAAAAAAGAAAAGCGAGAGAGTGTTGGTTAAAAGATCAATATACAGACAGACTCGAATTCAATTCTTGAGGTTCAGACACAGCAGAGATGAGCTTGTAGTTGCCAAAAGTCCTTTTAGAAATAGTCCAGAGGTTATAGTCCAATGTCCATATTCAAGGTGGCTCCAGTCAGTGACTGGGGATCTCAATCCTTGTGGCTTAAGGTTTCCCCCTCTTGAAACCCAAAGCAGATCTGAGATGAAGTAGGATCGTGTCCCAGGGTCTTATACATTTCCAGCAGCCTTTCGGCCTGAGAAAACAATAGGCTTAATTCTCCTTCCAAACATCCTGGCAATTAGCGCAGGGTCATTTATCCATTAAACAGTTCAGATCCAGGTTACCACAACCTTCAAAGAGACAGAGACAATAATACTATTTCACTCAAGTATCATTATAAATGTTAATATTCCTGTTTTGATCTTTGAATTAAAGTGATAGCAACAGACAAGACTTGTTTGCTTACATCACAAGCCCTGAGCAAACATTTCCCCTTGAGATCTCTAACAATGCAGACTTGCATTTAATTTTTAATAAATTAATGGAGATATCCCATCTCCTAGAACTGGAAGGGACCTTGAAAGGTCATAGAGTCCAGCCCCCTGCCTTCACTAGCAGGACCAAGTACTGATTTTGCCCCAAATCCCCAAGTGGCCCCCTCAAGGATTGAACTCACAATGCTGGGTTTAACAGGCCAATGCTCAAACCACTGAGCTATCCCCCTCCCTGCTTAGAAATTTCAAACCTCTATTCATTTACAGATCTTCCTAACCAGTCCTTAAGGTTCACCCAAGTCTGAGTTAATTAACTCTTTCTGGCCCTGTCACCTTCCAACAAAATATTATATTACACTCAGAACGTCACACCCATCATCCCCAGCTGTTTGGTCCTCCAAAGCAAGAGGAGCCGAGTGCAAGGCCAGACTGTATCCTGCCAAGCAGGGACTCCGAAAAGGATCTAAAGGTCAAGCTAGTGTGACCCTGGCATGCACAAACAGGGGAATGGCGAGAAGGAGCCGAGGGTTTATTTGGCCCTGGTGCGACCGCGGCTGGGGTCCTGTGTCCAGTTCTGGTGCCCACCACTCGATAAGGACATGGATTGACTGGAGCAGGGTCGGAGAAGAGCCAGGAGAATGATTAAAGGATTGGACAACCTGCCTTAGAGTGAGAGACTCCCGGAGCTCAAGCTGTTTAGAGGAACAAAGAGAAGGCCACGGGGCGACTAGATCATGGTCTACAAGTACCTCCATGGGGAACAGACGTGATCGTGGGCTCCTCAGCCTAGCAGAGAAAGGTCTGACACGAGCCAATGGCTGGAGGCTGAAGCTAGACCCGTTCAGACGGGAAATACGGTGCAAATTTGTAACGGGGGGGGAATTCACCATGGGAACAATTTCCCCAGGGCTGTGGTGGATTTTCCATCCCTGGCAAGTTTTCAACCAAGAGTGGATGGGGTCATGGTGGCAGCTTGGCGCTAGGCCCTGGATCATCTGAAACAACGCCGCAGATACGTGCTTGGTCCTCACAGGAGACAGATTTCTATGCTGCTCTATGCTCCATAATCGGTGGGCGGGTGATAAGAGGCGAAGACGCGCTTGTGTTAAAGGTACAGGCATGGGAGCCAGAACTCCTGGGTTCTGGCTAGAGGTGGTGGGAAATTTTCCAAAGATGGACCATGTTTGTGTAGGGAAAAAATGCCATGGAAACATTCTGATGACATTTCGGGGAAGAGGGAACGGGGTGGGGGGGGGAGAATCAGATCAGGGCATTTTGATTTTTTTGCTTCAACGTGATGTTTCGTTTTGATTTTTTTGAATTTTGACGTTCTCAGCCCTACACTATTTAGGCTTGGAAGGATTGGATTTGTATCAGTCAATGTCAATTTCACTGTCCACACCCCCAAACTGACCACAAAATCGAAACGGACAGATAATCAAAGAAACATGTGGCTTGTGAACTTTAGAGACGATCGCTAAATAATTCACTGACACTCCCCGAATTTCCTGCAATTGAGAAAGTTTAAATTGATATAAAAAAATAAAAAAGGTTCAAAATAAACATCAATATCAGTCCAAATTAGAAATTCCTAATCTAGTTCTCCCAAGCCGAATAGTCATAGAATATAAATTTCAGTCAAAATTAAATGTAACTATTACGTGCTCTATAGAATATTTAAATATAATGATATATGTATACTTATACAATGAATATTTCATACACAATATTTCATAGTCTGGCTTTTAAAAAGGTATATAAACAACTGTCTATTTAATATAAGTATAGATAATTGTTTATAGGATATACTTTTTGGTAAAGGTTGAAATCGGACCATAACATTTTGATTGACGCAAAGTGATATTTTTCGCCCCGAACGTCATTTTTCAAGAAATTTCACACAAAAATAACTGTTTGGGAATTGAAATATTTTTGAAATGTTGGTGTTTTCTGCTCAATGCAAAAGCAGCTTCTTGACCAACTTTTGTTCTGTCCGTAGGTGGCGGGCAGTGGGGTCAAGTAGGTTTGAGTCAGGGGAGAGGTGGCTGTGAACTAAGACGCCTGGGTTCTATCCCCAGCTCTGGGAGGGAAGCAGGGCCTAGTGGGGACTGGGAGTCAGAACACCTGGGTTCTATCCCCAGCTCTGGGAGGGAAGCCGGGGCTAGTGGGGACTGGGAGTCAGAACACCTGGGTTCTATCCCTGGTTTTGTCACAGACTCCCCATGTGACCTCTGTGGAGTCACTGAATCGGTTTGGGCCTCAGTTTCCCCATGTGTAAAATGGGGGAATGATCCTGCCTTTGTCTATTTAGACTGTGAGCTTTTAGGGGTAGGGGCTGTCTCTTTTCACCTTGGTCCAAATATTTTGTGCAGAAAGATTTCCCAGCGAACTGATTTTTTTTTTTGCAAGAAAATGTCTGCTCTAGCTAAAGCAATTGATTTTTCCATCAAACAAATTCAAAATATTGTGAATCTTTACCAAAAGAAAATACCTCAAAAACCTGAACTGCACTTTGTGTTGATTGAAGTCCTAATGAAAATTGCTTTGAATTGGAAAAAGCAGAAATTTCAGTTAATTCAAAAGACGATTTTCTTTCATTTGTGATCAATAAACATGTTTCCCTTTTTCGTAAAAAGGATGCTAATTACAATGTTCACGTCGTTATAACGAGGAAAAGTCAAATATTTAATTTGATGTAACTAGGATTTAATTTAGTTTCAATAGAAAGTTCAATTATCTCACGTCGTTACAAAAATCATTTCCATTCAATTTCCACGAGAAAAAGTGTTTAAAAAACTTTGTGTTTAAAAAAAACCACCACCATTTTCTGGGTGGAACAGTGGAAATGTAAAAATATTTCCTTGTTCTGTCAATATGAACTTTCATCTAGTTTTGATCAGACAATGGCTTAAATATGGCAGGTGGCGTCAAACAACATCAGTGGGATCGAAATGAAATAAAAGATTTTGTTTTAAGTCCAAAATGGTGATTTGTTTGGTTGTGAGAACTCTGTTTTTCTCCGACAGTTCCATCAGGGCAAAGGCTCCTTATGTTACAAAAAAACCCCAGATCCGTTCATTTTAATCCAGAATAAAATCAAAACGGACGAGTTGGGGCTAGTTCTGAGTGGGGAAAGTGGAAGCATTTTGTTTCCTACCAACTGTACTTGGAGAATATCACTGCAAGTGGGTTTGTGTCTCTCCCGCCAACCCTCCAGGATTGTCCTGGACTCTACAGGAATTAAAGATTCATCTTTAGTTAAAGATGGTCGTGATGAAACCTCCAGGAATACCGCCAACCAGAATTGGCAACCCTATAGTGTTTGTGTGAACACACCTCCTGGGCCTAGAGGGGCTGGGTGTGTGTATACGGGGTGCAGAGAGGGACTGCAGGTGTGGGTTAGAGGGGGCTATGCGGGTGCATAGGGGGCAGTGCAGGGATGGGAGTGAGCACAGAGGGGCGGGCTGTGCTTCACAGGGGTGGCAGTGGTTATGGGAAGTCTGGGGGGGTTGTAGAGACTGTAGGGGGCCATATGCATGCATGGGGATGCAGGGGAGGCTTGGGGTGTGCGGCCCAGAGGGCTATGGGGCAGATCGGTGTGGGAGTGCAGGGGGCTGTGGGTGTGGGGCCCAGAGGGCTATGGGGTAGGTGGGTGTTGGAGGGGGGTTTGGGGTATGGGGCCCAGAGGGCTATGCGGCGAATGGATGTGGGGATGTAGGGGGCCGTGGGTGTGGGGCCCAGAGGGCTATGCGGCGAATGGGTGTGGGGGTGCAGGGGGCTGNGCATGCGGGGAGGAGTTACATGGAGACAGAGGGGTGCGGGATGGGGAGCAGGGGTGCGGGGACGTGGTTTGGGGCGTGCGGGGAGGAGTTACATGGGGACAGAGGGGTGCGGGATGGGGTACAGGGGGACGGGGACCTGGTTTGGGGCATGCGGGGAGGAGTTACATGGAGACAGAGGGGTGCGGGATGGGGAGCAGGGGTGCGGGGACGTGGTTTGGGGCGTGCGGGGAGGAGTTACATGGGGACAGAGGGGTGCGGGATGGGGTGCAGGGGGTCGGGGGGCAGGGAGGGGTTCCATGGGAAAGAGGGGTTCAGAGGAGTGCGGGGGGTGCGGGAGGGGGAGCAGGGGTGCGGGGACGGGGTTTGGGGCGTGCGGGGAGGGGTTACATGGGGACAGAGGGGTGCGGGATGGGGTGCAGGGGGACGGGAGTGCGGGATGGGGTGCAGGGGGCGGCGGGGGCTCACCCAGGCACCCATCGGCCCTGGGGGCCCCGTCCGCGGCCGGGCGGGTGGCAGCGGCAGCCGGCTCCGTGCTCGGGGGTCCCGACTCCATGCAGCGACCCCCCCGCTCCGCGCCGCCGCTTGGGGGGCAGGAAGCAGCCGATAAGGACCGGCCCTTGCAAAGGACCATGGGGAGTGTAGTTTCCCAGGCACGGGAAGTGATGGTGGAAGGGGCTGTCCCAGGGCTTGTTGTGTCCATGGGACCCAGGAGTCCCGGCTCCCAGCCCCCCCCCAACCCACTAGACCCCACGCCCCTCCTAGGGTGGGAGACAGAACCCAGGAGTCCTGGCTTCCCTGTGTTCAGCCTTTCACAGCCGTGCCCAGCCAGGGACTCCAGTGCTGCGAGCTTCCCCACAGCAGTGCCCCAAGCCCAGCTCGGACTTCTCTCCCCCATGGCCTATCTAGCCCGGTATCCCGCCCCCTCCCTGCGGCCAGAATCAGCCCCACCGCCCTAGCTCCCAGCAGTCGGTACAAGCTGCTGCTCTAGAGAAAACTGCAAAGTGCCCCTCCCCATAGAGGAAAATGTATTCCCAACCCCCATATTTCAAGCTTGGTTTAGGCCCAGAATTTCCCGGCGAGAAGCCTTGGCTAGTTTTGTAATCCTGGTCCTTACAAATGTGGATGTTATGACTGCCTATATGAAATCCCCAGTCCTTCTGTGAATCTTGCGACACCTCGTCATGTGGAGGTGAGTTCCGCAGGTTAACGGCCTGCTCCGATCCCCTGGAGTCTTCTGCTCCGGTAACACACACTGTCCTGCTTCTGTCTAGCAGAGGGCAGCCCTGCTCACTCGCTCTCCCCACACACTGCAGGAGAAATACTCATATTGTTTCTTCTCCGAAAATCACTTGCACGCATTTTCTATACGTATGAGGAGGGAAAGTCCAAAAACGACTGGAGGGGATCAGGGTCACCCATGTGTGTGTGTGTGTGTGTCCGTGTGTCCAGGGCCCCACGAAACCTTAATCCGCCTCCGAATATATGTCGTGTTAAACAGACACCCAATAGTCACCTTTCTAATCCGGCTCACACACAAACACACGCACAATTTGCGTTTGAAGCCGAGAGTCACACGGCCATAGCCTTGGCAGTGTTCGATTTTTACTCTTTTATCATTTAGGTGGATAGCGATGTTTATTTTTATGCCTTTTTTTTTTTTTACTTTTATCAGTTTAAACATTCAGTTGTATTTTGCAAAATTTGATGATCACTGGAAATAGTTTTGGGCTGTGGGTGGATCTGGTGAAGTCGACATTTACCGATAAAAATCAAATCCTTGCAAAGTCTAGACAGACGCACTCCGCATTCTCGCCTCACACACAGATACACCATTGATATTTTTACGCACACGCATTTTATAATCCTAATCTCTCTCCCCCACACACAAATAACTCACCTTTCGACCTTGGCACACAGACACAAACAGTGTATTTTGAATCACACATCTGCACACGTCACATGGCTCTTCTCACACAGGTCTGTGTGTGTGTGGTGTTGCTTGTCCATTTATCCTGGCTGCCCATCATCACTGTGTCTGGGCGCCTTCTGGGTAAAATCTATAGCACTAGCAAGACACCTAGAATCATAGAAGATCAGGGTTGGAAGGGACCTCAGGAGGTCATCTAGTCCAACCCCCTGCTCAAAGCAGGACCAATCCCCAACTAAATCATCCCAGCCAGGGCTTTGTCAAGCCAGGCCTTAAAAACCTCTAAGGAAGGAGATTCCACCACCTCCCTAGGTAACGCATTCCAGTGCTTCACCACCCTCCTAGTGAAATAGTTTTTCCTGATATCCAACCTAAACCTCCCCCACTGCAACTTGAGACCATTGCTCCTTGTTCTGTCATCTGCCACCACTGAGAAGAGCCGAGCTCCATCCTCTTTGGAACCCCCCTTCCAGTAGTTGAAGGCTGCTAGCAAACCCCCCCACACACACTTCTTTTCTGCAGACTAAATGACCCCAGCTAGATAGAAACCTGATAGATTTCACACAGTCTCTGGCACGTCTAAGTTTTGGGGGTGAAAGCCCTGCTAGCGGCATGCTTTGGGGGTGGTTTGGGGGTTGCTTGATTGATTTTCTTAGCGAGACAAGGTGGGCGTGGGACTATCTTTTTTTGGACCAGCTTCTGTTGGCGAGAGAGACCAGCTTTTGCGCTTACACCGAGCGCGAGGGTTATTTTCAGGGCGCTTTTGAATATATGGGACATCAAGGTGGATGTCATATTTCCGTGTGTGAGAGAGAGCCAGGGAGACCAGCACACTGCCCCCTGCTGGTGGAGAATCACAGCCGTGTGTGTGTGTGTATACACACACATTACAGGTGAATCCTGCCCCATTGCACTCAATGGGAGCTTTGCCCTAGATCTCTGGGCACAGATACACACTAACACACTCTTGATGTTTCTCTTAGAAAACTTTTAACAACCATCTCCCCTCCCACACGCTGGTTACATTCCTAGAATACAGGGCAAAGTCATTTACCACACACTGCTCATCCACAGAGCTAAAAAGGAGACAGTCACTAGGCGACAAATGCTACCATGACATGAATCACATACATAAATAAACCAGTCATTTCCAGCAGCTTAACCACACTGCTTCGCGTGTTAAGAGTGGAGGCTTTACTCGGCAGAGTAGTGAATGTTTAGCCCTGAGTCTATAGAGGAGTGCAAGAGACACTAGACTGTAATGAGACAGACACGTAGACAGACAGAAGGGGTTGTGGGGGGCTGGATAGGTAGAAACACCACAATCTGAGATAGATCGATAGATAGAAGGGGTGGATGCAGGAGCGGTGCCAGGGTTTTTGGTGCCCTAGGCAGGGGTCCTTCCGCACTCCCGGTCGTTGTCGGCAATTCTGCGGTGGGGGGGTCCTTCTGCACTCCCAGTCTTNCCGGTGTGGATGCGCTGGTGCTGGGCCAGCTTGGCGCTCTGCCCGAAGGCTTTGCCGCACTGCCCGCAGGTATAGGGCCGATGCCCGGCATGGCCCTGCTGATGCTCGGCCAGCGCCGCCCGCTCCAGGAAGCCCCGCCCGCAGTCGTAGCAGCGGTAGTGGCGCTCGCCAGTGTGGGTGCGCCGGTGGGCTGCCAGGTTGGAGTTCTGGCTGAAGCCGCGCCCGCAGTCCGGGCAGACGAACGGCTTCTCGCCCGTGTGGGTGCGCCGGTGGGTGCTCAGGTTGGAGCTCTGGCTGAAGCTTTTGCCGCAGTCCGGGCAGACGAAAGGTCTCTCGCCGCGGTGGATGCGCCGGTGCTGGGCCAGCGCTGAGCTCCAGGTGAAGCCTTTGCCACACTCGGGACATTTATAAGGCTTTTCGCCCGTATGCGACACCTGGTGTTGGATGAGGTGGGAGCTCTGCCCAAAGCTTTTATCGCACACCGAGCACTTGTAAGGTTTCTCCGGGGCCAGTGCAGGGAGGCTGCCATGCTGGGCTGGCTTCCCCTGGCTCCTCACTGGAGGGTCCCCCTGCTGCTGCATGTCCACCCCTTCCCACCCTCCAGAGAACGTCCCCCGCAGATCCGCTTGGGGAACATCCTCTTCAGATCCTCCTGAGGGCATCCCATGCAGATCCACCTGGGGAACGTCCCCTGCAGAGCCTCCTGACGTTACCCCACACAGATCGATATGGGGAACATCACCATCGGATTCTCCAGAGAACATCTCACACAGATCCAGTTGGGGAACGTCTCTTTCAGATCCNTCCCCCCCCCAGCCCGGTCCCGGGGCGCACGGGGACAGGGGCCGGTGCCGGGTTCCCCCCCCAGCCCGGTCCCGGGGCGCACGGGGACAGGGGCCGGTGCCGGGTTCCCCCCCCAGCCCAGTCCGTTGGATCCCAGCTCGGGGTGACGTGCTTAGCACCCCAGGCTGGGGCTGTTTGCCCCCCACACACTTCCCAGCCCCCCCGTTTCTCAGCCCTGGTGCAGATTTCTCCTCTTCTTCCCTCCCCACCACCTGTGCTGTGTGTCCCCTCCCCAATCCACTGCCCCTCCCCACACCTTGTCCTGGGGAGAGCAGTACTGACCCCTCCCCCTGTGGGTATGTGTGTGTGTGTGTGAGTGAGTGAGTATACACACTGTGTGTACACACACCATGACCCTCATTCCCTCCAGCAGGAGGCGGCGCTGCTCACGCTTGACATTCATTGCATCCCCCAGCCTTTGAAGCCCAGGGGGAGAGAACCCAGGAGTCCGGGCTCCCATTCCCCCTCACTCTAACCACTAGCCACCACTCCCCTCCCAGAGCCAGGGAGAGAACCCAGAAGTCCTGGCTCCCAGTCCAGGGGGATCGGGTCCCCTCTTGGTCAGTCACTCCATGAATTCCTCTCTTCTCCCCCCAGTCCCAGCCATGAGCGAGGAGGAAGAGCCCAGCCCCTGTCCGTGGGCCGAGGAAGAGGAGAAGCTGCCAAGCCTGACTGGCTCGGAGCGGGAGATCTCGTGCGACATCCAGTGCTGGTCGGATAACGAGGAGTGGGGGCCGGACAGCCCAGCCGGCAGCGGGGGAGTGGGGGACGCCTGCTCCCAGCCGGACAGCAGCCCTGCAGCCTACGGGAGGAGCTACTGTCGTGACTCGCACGAGGACAGTGAGCTCGGGCTGCACGCCAGCTCAGGGGAAGACGGTGAGCTTGACTTCCAGCGTGGCTCACATGAAGATGGCGGTTTCAGGTTGCACGCCGGCTCGCACGAGGACGGTGAGCTCAGGTTCCACGCCGGCTCAGAAGAAGACATTGAGCTTGGGCTTCACGCTGGCTCGCACGAGGACAGTGAGCTCAGGTTACACGCTGGCTCCGAAGAAGACAGTGAGCTTGGGCTTCACACTGGCTCGCACGAGGATGGTGAGCGTGGGCTGCATGGCGGCTCAGATGAAGATGGTGAGTTCGGGCTGCTTGATGGCTCGCACGAGGATAGTGAGCTTGGGTTGCACGCCGGCTCAGATGCAGATGACGAGTTCAGGCTGCACGCTGGCTCACACGAGGACAGTGAGCTTGGGTTGCACACCGGCTCAGATGAAGACGTTGAGTTTAGGCTGCATGCTGGTTCGCACGAAGACGGTGAACTTGGGTTGCACGCCAGCTCAGATGAAGATGACGAGTTCAGGCTGCACGCTGGCTCGCACGAGGACAGTGAGCTTGGGTTGCACGCCGGCTCAGACGAAGACGGCGAGCTAAGCTTCCGTCGTGGCTCGCACGAGGACGGGGACCTCGGGTTGCACGCCAGCTCGGAAGCCCCCCCCGGCTTCGACCTCGCTGGCAATCCGGGCCCAGCCTCCGCAGCGTGGCCCCCTCCGGGCCCGCCGTCCTCCCGCCCCACCCCGCCGGCGCGCCCCTTCCAGTGCTCGGACTGCGGCAAATCCTTCGGCTCCAACTCCACCCTGGCACAGCACCGCCGCATCCACACGGGCGAGCGGCCCTACAAGTGCGGGGAGTGCGGGCGGGCGTTCAGCCGGGGCTCCACCTTCCTCCAGCACCAGCGCACCCACACGGGCGAGCGGCCCTACAAGTGCCCGGACTGCGGCAAGGCCTTCAGCCGCAGCTCCAACCTGCTGCAGCACCGGCGGGTCCACACCGGCGAGCGGCCCTACAAGTGCCCGGACTGCGGCAAGGCCTTCAGCCTCAGCTCCACCCTGCTCCAGCACCAGATCATCCACACCGGCGAGCGGCCCTACAAGTGCCCCGACTGCGGCAAGAGCTTCAACCGCAACTCCAACCTGCTCAACCACCGGCGCACCCACACCGGCGAGAAGCCCTTCCCCTGCGGCCTGTGCGGGAAGCGCTTCTCGGAGAGCTCCACCCGCACCCAGCACCAGCGCACCCACACCGGCGAGCGCCCCTTCCGCTGCACCGAGTGCGGCAAGGCCTTCAGCCTCAGCTCCACCCTGATCCAGCACCAGACCACCCACAGCGGGGAGAGACCCTACCAGTGCCCCGACTGCGGCAAGACCTTCGGCCTCAGCTCCACGCTGCTGCGGCATCGGCGGGCCCACACCGGCGAGAAGCCCTTCCGCTGCCAGGACTGCGGCAAGAGCTTCGGCGTCAGCTCCCACCTGGTGCAGCACCGGCGGGTGCACACTGGCGAGCGCCCCTTCCGCTGCCCGGATTGCGGGCGCGGCTTCGGGCAAAATTCCCACCTGGCCCAGCACCGCAAGGTGCACCGGGCCGGCGGGGAGGCCCGCCCGCCTGGCACCCTCTACATCTGCGGCGACTGCGGGAAGAGCTTCCGGCAGAGCTCCCATCTAGCCCAGCACCGGCGCACCCACACCGGCGAGCGGCCCTTCCGGTGCGGGGAGTGCGGCCGGGGCTTCTCCCAGAGCTCCAAGCTGCTGGAGCACCGCCGGACCCACACCGGCGAGCGCCCCTACACCTGCCCCGACTGCGGCCGGGCCTTCGGCCACAGCTCGGCGCTGGCCCAGCACCGCCGGACCCACACCGGCGAACGGCCCTACGCCTGCGGGACTTGCGGGAAGAGCTTCAGCCAGAGCTCGGCGCTGGTCCAGCACCAGCGCATCCACACCGGGGAGAAGCCCTATCGCTGCTCCCGCTGCGGCCTCTGCTTCCGCTACCTGCTGCAGTACACCCGCCACCAGAAGGTGCACGCCCGGGAGGAGCTGCTGGCGCAGGAGAGGGCCGGGGCGGTGCCGGGATCCGGGGCGCCAGCGGCCTCCGCGGCTCTGGAGGTGGTGGTCGAGGAGGGGGTGGCGGTGGCGCTAGGCATGGGAGTATGAGAATCTGCCCCCTAAGGGGGGGGGCATGGGGGGGGGAGGCAGGGAGGGGGTGGGGGGGGGGGGGGAGCGAAGGGGGGCTGGGGGGGGGGGGGACACACTGGTAACCCTCTGAGATTGACGCTAATAAGCGCGGAGGGTTTGGGTCCGAACGAAATGTATCTGTCTTTTGTATACAGGCGTGGGAGGGGGAGGGGAGCAGTGGGAGCCAGGACTCCTGGGTCCTATCCCCAGTTCTGAGGGGAGTGGGGTCTAGTGGTTAGAGCAGGGGGGCTGGGAGCCAGGACTCCGGGTCCTATCCCTGAATCTTGCAGGGGATTGGGGTCTGGTGGGTTAGAGCAGCAGGGGTTGGGAGCCAGGACTCCTGGGTTCTCTCCCCAGCTCTGCGGGGGAAGTGGAGCCCAGTGGGTTAGAGCAGGGGGCACTGGGAGCCAGGACTCCTGGGTTCTGTCCCCGGCTCTGGGAGGGAAGTGGGGCCTAGGGGATTAGAGCAGGAGGGGAGAGCCAGGACTCCTGGGTTCTCTCCCCAGCTGTGGGGGGAAAGTGGAGCCCAGTGGGTTAGAGCAGGGGGCACTGGGAGCCAGGACTCCTGGGTTCTGTCCCGGCTCTGGGGGGGAAGTGGGGCCTAGGGGGTTAGAGCTATGGGGCTGGTGAGGATGCCGTAATCGGCTCTGTTGGCGACATTAGCGAGGAAGCAGCGTTCCCCGTTGCCGTAGAGGGTGCTAGTTGAGTAGAGGCCACGCTGTAGAGAAGCAGCGGACAGGTGTAGAGATGGGGAATCGGACCTGGGGCCTTTCCCCACTAGGGGGCGCCGGCTCCTGTCTGGCGGGTGGTTGGGGACTAAACAGGAAGTGAGTTGCGAGGAGTTTGGCATAACCCCACCCCTACAGAGGGTGTCTGAGTTAGGCTGGGAGATTGGATACACCGCAGGGAGGGCGGGGGAGTCTAGCGGTTAGAGCCGTAGGGAAGACTGGGGGTGGGGTCAGGACTCCTGGGTTCTTTGCCCAGTCCTCCCTCTTTGCTGTCATTATGTAACCGTGAGGTGCATGCCGCTCTGTGCCTCAGTTTCCCCATGTTTAGATTGGGGATCAGTAACGCTTCCTGGGGGTGGGCTTCTCACGTTTAACCCATGAACATCTATGCAGCCCTTGGGGATACTCTGTTAATGAAGTCTGACGGGGAGGGGGTTGGGGAGTTATTCCCCACACACACACTTCCTTGTGCACAGGGGGAGGGGCGTTGGGAGTTAGTGTGGGGGTGGGTCCGTGGTTGTCATCCCAGCTTGGGGTGGGGGGCAGCAGAGGTTGGTGGTGGCAGATGGAGGTACCTGGGAGCGATCCGGCACTGCTCTCAGCTGTGGTCCTGTATTCCTTACCCTTCTTCTTGTAATAAAGACTTATTGGCATAGCCTCTGCTGTGTTCTTCTGTCAGACTCTTGGCAGGTTCTCAAAGCCCCCCCTCTAACCCACTAGACCCCACTCCTCTCCCAGAGCTGGGGAGAGAACCCAGGAGTCCTGGCTCCCAGCCCCCCAGCTCTAACCACTAGACCCCCCACTCCTCTCTCAGAGCTGGGGAGTGAACCAGAGTTCCTGTCCTCTCTCCTCTAACTACTGGGCCATTCTTTACTAAATTCCACCCTGTATCATTTCCTCTTCTTTCCTAAGTCATCCTCCACCTTTTATGGGTTTTTACCTCTCCCTGGCCTCAAGTGAATCTTCAGCCTCTCCTCAGCCCTGTTCTAGTTTGTTACAGATGAGGGTATTTATCAGCTCTCTGAAACCCGCCTCAGTCACAAAGTTTTCTGGCGTGCAGTTTCCTTGCTGGGCTTGCGGGAGAATCTCTGCATGTATCACTGTCCGCACGGCAAAGCGAAATGCCCTCGGTCTCCATCGGGCTAGCCCGCGAAGGGCAGGTGTAGCAGAGAAAACATAGCGCCCGCTGCTCCGAAGTCTAACGTGGCCTGTTTGCCCGTGACGGGCTCGCCCGCGAGATACACAGTCTATAAAAACAGCAATCCCTCCAGCATGTTATCCATTCCCAGGGCAGAAGCGACCACTGTGGTAGCTAGTCTGTCCCAGGCTAGAGACCTGCCCCAAGATACTTCTTAGAGCAGATCTCTTAAAAAAACATCCTCTCTTGATTTGAAAATGGGCCGATCCAATATAATTGCTCGTCCCGTTAACAATTCACACCTTCTTTCCCGGCTGAATTTGTCTAACTTCAGCTTCCGGCCGTTGGATCGTGTTAGACCTTTTCTCTAAATTAGTCCCTTAGTCAATATTTGCTCCCCATGGAGGTATTTCTAGATTGGGGTCAAGTCACCCCTGGACCTTCTCTTTGTTAAGCGAAATTGATTGACCCCTTGGAGGCTATCGTGGTATAGCAGGTTTTCTAAGCCTTTGATCGCTCTCTGGCCCCGTCCCGATTTATCCACATCCTTGAATTGTGAGCACCAGGGCCAAATTCAGAAATCAAATAACCGCTCTGCTCCTACTTGAGAGTCCCCTGTTTATACAGCCCAGGATCGCATTAGCCCCTTGGCCATGAGTCACACTGGGTGCTTTAGGGGGAGGGATAGCTCAGTGGTTTGAGCATTGGCCTGCTAAACCCAGAGTTGTGAGTTCAATCCTTGAGGGGGCCATTTAAGGATCTGGGGCAAAAAAAATTAGTGGGGGATTGGTCCTGCTTTGAGCAGTAGATGACCCCTTCCAATTCTGATATTCTATGGTTAGCCAGGATGACCCCCAAATCTTTCACCTTCTCACTGGCTCTTTTCCCCCCGGGGTCTCTAGATCAGGAGGTCTCAAACTTCCCTGCACTGCGACCCCCTTCTGACAACAAAACTCCACAACCCTAGGAGGGGGGCCTGTCACCTGAGCCCCCACCACCCAGGGCTGAAGCCCTCAGGCTTACGGTTTCGGCCCTGGACACGCGCAAGCCGACAAATCCATCGCTCGTCAAAGTTACCGCGCGGCACCATAAGAAAACGGCGGCTCAGGGAGCTCACGCGGGTTGCTTGGAGGCTATTTATTGTGGATATTTTGACCATTTGCATTCTTAACAGTTATGAAGCTTGAATCTCTGCCTCCACGCTGAAGAGGTACAAATCCAACCAGAGCAGACATAAAACGCTTCCAAATCAAGATGGCTCTTAGCTGTCACATGGACACGATCCACGTTGAATTCCGTCAAACCGAGCTGGTGGAATTTCAGTCCACCGCGGAGATAAAAAGATATTCCCCGCCCAGCCCCTGCACCCAGACATGCTAACTGGACACAACGGAGTCCAAACTCACAGGAGCATGGACGGGCATCGTGATCACCCCCTGCAAGCTCCAAATAGCCCACCCATTATTTCAGAGCCGTGAGCAATGTCTTGCCAGCTGTTTTGGCCCCCACAGGGAAATTTCTGGCTGCTTAAAGCTGGGCGTATTGGAAAGGAACTAAATCCACTCATGCCCCCTCCCCCCCCCAACATGTGCAGATATCTGAGGTGGTGTGTCAGCCCGGATTACAAGTAAACGGGTGTGAATCCAGAGTGAGTCCATTAACTACCATGCAATTTTCCAGGGGGTGGCTCAAGATTTACACCGGGGGAGCTGAGATTAGCTGGCCATGACCAGCCCAGGGGTGACTCCCAGTTGGCCCCCAGGGGTGCTGAGCTGAGAATCTAGCTCCCCCAGAAAGACCCAGTCATATAAATCCCCTCAGCATTCACCTGCCGTGAGATCTTTGGAAACCAGAAAGGGGGCAGAATACCCCAGATAGCCAGTTTGATACCCGCTCACTCTCTCTAACCACTAGCCCCCACTCCCCTCCCAGAGCTGGTGATGGAACCCAGGAGTCCTGGCTCCCAGCCCCCACCCAAGCAGGGTAGGCTGAGTGTACATGAAGGGAATGGGTGGCTGAACATTTTATCTGCCTCTTCCTTTGCAAAGCACCATGGGTACTATAGCTTCTGCAACAGGGCATTGTGGGAATTGTAGTCCTAACAGCAGAAAGGCAAACCATTAGGATTTTGCCTCATCCCCAGGCCCACCTATTGAATCGCCCGGGATGGGCTGGAGCAAGTCCCCCCCCCCCATATCTAAAGCCCCGCCCCAGCCTAAAAGGAGGAGCCACTCGACCCAGACCACAAGAGTTGGAGGGATTCCCAGGCCCAAGTGAGAGACCAGACCTGTCACATGCCTCTGGGGTGACATGTTAATCCTGAAACCTAATAATGGCAACGTAAACACTGGGGCTTTCCATTATCTTTCACTGCCAGATAGTCGGGTCAGGGACGCTCCACAGCTATAAGGACTGGGAGTCAGGACTCCTGGGTTCTATTCCTAACTCGGGGAGGGGAGGTCAGTCTAGTGGTTAGAGCCAACAGCGGTCACTAGAACTTAAGAGTTTGGACTATCAGCTCCCCCATCCTGCTCAAAATCCACTAGACCCACTCCCCTCCCAGAGCTGGAATAGCACCCAGGAGTCCTGGCTCCCAGCCCCCCTGCTCTGACCCACTAGACCCCACTCCCCTTCCAGAGCTGGAGACAGAACCCAGGAGTCCTGGCTCCCAGCCGCCCCGTCCTAATCTACCATCTGATGGAAAGAGGACAGAGGGTAGCTGTGTCGTTTCTCATTCCCGTCCCCCACGGGGCACCATCCCTGCTCGTGTCCCGTGCTGGGCTCCTGATCCAAACGCCGGACGTGCTGCCCCCCATCTGGGGGAGTCCGGCAGCCAGACTCACCTGACCCCCAACTCCAGAGCCCGCGAATCCCCCCAGCTCGAGCCCCAGAGAGGGGGAGAGCTGGGGTGGGCGAGCAAGGAGCCCCCTGAAACGGGAACTAAGTGGCAGGCTGGGCGAGGGGGACAGGGAAGGGGGTCACTCACACGGGACATGGACGGCGGGAAGGGGGATGGTGACCCAGACTCCGACTTTCTAACATGGGCAACGACGTCCAGCGAGGGAAAGCTTCACATACCACGTAATGGACTGTGGAGTGTGACACCTCAACGAGATAGATAGATAGATAGATAGATAGAGGGGGTGGAAGGGGATGGATAGATAGATGGGGTGGATGGGGATAGATAGATAGATGAGAGGGGTAGATGGGGATACAGAGATAGAGGGAGTCGATGGGGATGGATAGATGGGTGGGTGGGGGTGTGGGGATAGACAGATGAGAGGGGTGGATGGGGATAGATAGATAGAGGGGGGGGATGGGGATGGAGAGATGGGTGGGTGGGGGTAGATAGATTACATGGGAGGGGTGTATAGGGCCAGACAGACAGTCCATTAGTCTCAGTGTAATTTACTCTTAGGCCCAGAACCTCAGGGGTGTTTAGGCCCCGAGCCCCCGTTGATGTCACTGACTCCAGGGGAGCTCGGTGGCTGCCCAGCACAGGGGCATGGAGCCAGAGGGCAGGTTCCCAACGTGCCAATGGGAGTTGGGAGCTCCAGGGCACACGTGAGACAGGGTCAGTTCGAGGGCACGGCCTCCTAGGCCGGGGTGGGGAACCTTTTTTCTATCAGGGGCCACTGACCCACATAAAAAAATCAATCGCTGGCCACACACAGCCCCATGGAGGCGGGGGGGGGGGGGCGGCGCACAGAGGGCTCGGGGCTTTCTGTAGGGTTGCCAACTTTCTAATGGTACAAACCTGAACATCCTGGCCCCGCCCCTTCCCTGAGGCCCTGCCCCCCCCTCACTCCAGCCCCCCTCCCTCCGTGGCTCACTCTCCCCCACCCTTACTCACTTCCACCTGGCTGGGGCAGGGGGCTGGGATCTGGGAGGGGATGAGGGCTCCAGCCGGGGCTGCAGGTTCCGGAGTGGGGCCAGAAATGAGGGGTTCAGAGTGTGGGAGGGGGACCAGGGGTTGGGGAGTGCGGGCTCCGGGAGGGAGTTAGGGTGCAGAAGGGGGGTCCGACCTGGGGCTGGGTAGGGATTTGGGGTGCGGGCTCCAGCCAGGTGGCACTTACCTCCAGCAGCCCCCAGTTGACGGCGCAGCGGGGCTAAGGCAGGCTCCCTGCCTGCCCTGCCTCCACACTGCTCCCGGAAGCAGCCGCTGTGTCCAGTCCCTAAGCGGAGGCACCACCCCTGCAGCTCTCATTGGCCCCAGTTCCCAGCCAATGGGAGCTGTGGAGCCGGCGTGCGAGGTGGGGGCAACATACAGAGCTTCTCTGATCACCCCTGTGCCTAGGGGCCGCAGGGACATGCCGGGCACTTCTGGGAGCCACGCGGAGCCGACCGGACTTTTAACGGGCTGGCAACTCCAGCTTTCCCCCACAGTGGGGAAAGCTCGCGCTTGTGGCTACAGCCCCGCTTGGGGGAAAAAGGGGGGGGCCAGGCTCAGGGCTTCCGGCCCGCAGCATGGAGACTTGCCGCAAGCCAGATGAAATTAAGCGGAGGGCGGGATCAGTTTCCGCATCCCTGTCCTAAGCCCTACAGTAACACAAACACTAATAATACTGATTTTGAAACTGAGGCTTCTAAACCCCCTAGGCCGATCTGCCACTGTAGCCTGGACACCTTAGCATTTGGGGCAGTTTGCTGGGGGGGAGGTGGATTCCCATAGGGTGGCGCGATTCTCATAGGGTGGCCCATGACTGTCCTTGGCACAGATCTTTCTGCTGCCCAGACCCCAACCAAGATCAGGGCCCCATCGCACCCGGTGTTGCCCAGACCCCGGCCAAGTTCAGGGCCCTGTCGCGCTGGGCGCTGCCCAGACCCCAACCAAGAGTGCTCCACAGTGAGAGATCGGCCATGCCCTGCAGAGACCACACGCTAAACAGACAAGACAAAGAGCGGGAGGGAACCAGATGCACTGACCGGAGAAGCTACATGCCCAAGGTCACCCAGCAAGACAATGCCAGGGCCAGGGAGAGAACCCAGGAGTTCTGGCTCCCAGCCCCCCTGCTCTAACCCATTAGTCCCCACTCCCCTCCCAGAGCTGGGGAGAGAACCCAGGAGTTCTGGCTCCCAGCCCCCTCTGTTCTAACCCACTAGTCCCCACTCCCCTCTCAGAGCTGGGGAGAGAACCCAGAAGTCCTCCCCCTGCCTCAAACTAGAACCACCACCCATATTTTTAATGCAGCCTCCTAATTAACCGATGGAGCCGCTTGCCATGGGTGCTGGTGGAGTCTCTGCCGCTCGGAGTCCTTAAACGACAACCCGGCGTCTCGCTCGAGCTCAACCACCCGCCATGGGCTGGATGAGGGAATCATGGGGCAAGGTTCTCTGCTCCGTAAGTCAGATCACGATGGTCCCTTCTGGCCGTGTCATTTGCCATCGGTGCCCTGAGAGCCTCTGTGGCTCATACTCAGGTGCGTCAAGGTTAGACTCCATCTATGAACCCCACCAAAGCTACCACCTACCCCCCGTCATCGTCCCTTCTCAGCCTAAAGATCCATGAAACCTCCATGGTCCACCATGGCTCTGAAAACCCATAACCCCTCACCCAATACTTCCCCATGGCCCTACAGAGCCATGCTCCCTAAGCTACAACTAACCCCATAACTAGCTCCACCGCCTCCTGCCATCCCCCTCTATAGCCGTGGCCAGCCACAGACCCGCCGTCTCCCCCGCGGCCCCACCCCGCCCGCTCATGCGTGGAGTTTCTGGTGGGCCCGGAGGTGAGTCCGAGCCCGGAAGCTCTTCCCGCACTGGGCGCAGGGGTACGGGCGCTCCCCGGTGTGGATCCGCAGGTGCTGCCGGAGGTTGGAGCTGACGGTGAAGCCTTTGCCGCAGTGAGGGCAGGGGAAGGGCCTCTCCCCAGTGTGGGAGCGCTGGTGGATGAGGAGGTGGGTGCTGACGGCAAAGGCCTTGCCGCACTGGCCGCACCGGTACGGCTTCTCGCCACGGTGAGTCCGCTGGTGCTGGGCCAGGTTGGAGCCGCGGCTGAAGGCCCTGCCGCACTGGCCACAGCGGTGCGGCTTCTCGCCGGAATGGGCCCGCTGGTGCCGCGTCAGGTTGGAGCGCAGGCCGAAGCGCCGCCCGCACTGCACGCACTGGTGGGGCCTCTCCTCGGTGTGGCTGCGCCGGTGCTGGGCCAGCTTGGCGGCCTCGGCGAAGCCGGCCCCACACTCGGCACAGCGGTACGGCCGCTCCTCCGTGTGCCCGCGCAGGTGCACCAGCAGGTGGGAGCTGACACTGTAGGCCTTGCCGCAAACGCCGCAGTGGTAGGGGCGCTCGTCTGTGTGCCCGCGCCGGTGCCGGGCCAGCTGGGAGCGGGCGGCGAAGGTTTGGCCGCAGTCGGCACAGGAGTGGGGCTCGCCGGGTGCGTGGCAGGCCCGGCGGTGCTGAGCCAGCCGCCGGGCGTGGCGAAAGGCCCGCCCGCAGTCGGCGCACCGGTGCAGCTCAGCGCCGCGGTGAGTCTCCTGGTGACGCCGGAGATTGGCCTTCTGGCTGAAGCCACGACCGCACTGAGGGCACCGGTGGGGCCGCTCGCCTGTGTGGGTCAGCTGGTGCTTCGCCAGGTTCGACCGCTCACTGAACCCTTTGCCGCACTGCGGGCACCGGTGGGGCTTCTCGACCAGGTGACTCTTGCCGTGCTGGGCCAGGGCCGAGGCGGTCCCGTAGGCCTTGCCGCAGTCAGCGCAGCGGTGCGGCCTGTCGGCCAGGTGGGCCTGGCGGTGCCGGTTGAGGGTGGAGCTCTGGCCGAAGGACTTGCCACAATCCGGGCACCCATAGGGGCGCTCTCCCGTGTGGGTGCGTTGGTGCTTGACGCAGGACGAGCTGCGGGAGAAGGCTTTGCCGCATTCACCGCAGCGGTACGGGCGCTCCCGGCAAGCAGGAGCAGGGGGAGTTACTGGCTTGGTGGCTTCATCCTCCTCAGCCTTGGAGATAGGGAAAGGCATTAGGGTCAAGGGTTCCCCTCGGGCTTTCACATCAACATCCCCGTTGAGAGGCTCCATCTTGGCCATGGTCATCCATGTTGCACGTCCCTCTTGGGCCTTTGTGTAAACAGACCCTTCGGGTGGCAGCATCCTGGTGTCTTCGGCCTCCTCCTCTGTCTTAGGGACAGGCAATGAATCTGAGGCTACACGTTCCGGCTGGCCCACACCAGGAACATCCATGTTTGGAGGCATCATCTTGGCCATAGTCATCCACGGTGAACATCCCCCTTGTGCCTTCACAGCAACATCCCCGTTGAGAGGCTCCATCTTGGCAGTCTCCTCCTCCTCTTCGACCTTAGGGACAGTCGGTGAGACGGAGGCTGAACATCCCCATTGGCCCTTTCCGGGAATGTCCATATTGGGAGTCAACATGTTGGCCACGGTCATCCATACTGCATGCCCCGTGGTGGTCTCCACAACAACATCCCCTCTGAGACACGCCATCTTGAGGACTTCCTCCTCCTCCGCCTTGGGGCCGGTCAATGACACGGAGGTCAGGCCTCTCTCTTGGGCATTTCCGGGAACTTCCCCGATTGGTGGCGCCATCTCAGCAGCTCTGTTGTCCTCCTCGGGCTGACATCTGGGCCCATGACCTGAGGAACAAGCAAGGGGGTGCTGAGTACAAGGGCTGCCAGAGAACGCCGGCCACACACTGACACCGTCATGGGAGCGTCCTGCTCCTCAGCCCATGCACGAGAGTCTGGGGACAGGAGGAGAAAGACATTGAACTGGGGACCGTTCCGCTCATGCTCCCTGGTGACCCAAGACACACGGGGGGTTCTGTCTGGAGAGAGGTGGGACCAATTGGGGACTGTGTGTCTTAGAGACGAGACGGAAAAGAAGGCATGATACGCCTTCCTCCATCCATCTTCCTACCCATCCATCCACGTACATGACCATCTCACCTATCCCCATACGCACTTCTCTATCCATTTATCCATCCAACCCCCAAACAATCCATCCATCCCCCCCACGCCTCTCTATCCAAGCATCTATCCACATCCATCCCCCCATCTATCCATCCATCCACCCCCACCTCTCTATCCATGTATCTATCCCATCCATCCCCCCCATCTATCCATCCATCCACCCACACCTCTCTATCCATGTATCTATCCCCATCCATCCCCCCCATCTATCCATCCATCCACCCGCACCTCTCTATCCATGTATCTATCCACATCCATCCCCCC
>NC_048301.1:142260919-142343550 GCF_013100865.1 Trachemys scripta elegans
ATGCTTCTCAAACGGGGGACAGGACTACAAAAAAAGGTGGGGGGGGGGGCAGACATCCTAAGGAACCCTCCTGTCTCTCTGCCCATAAATTCATCACACCAGCAGGGACAAAGGAAGCAGCCATTGAACTGGGGACTGGATCCTGAATTAAGAAGTTTGGTCACTGAGACTCTGAAAGCATGCGGTGAGAAAACTTTGCTTTAAATTTAATGTCGTATGTTAAGCTAGGCACCAGTTGCATTTTATCTTTGTTTTTCTTGTAACCTTTTCTGACTTTTATGACTCATTATGTGTACTCACTTAAAATCTCTCTCTTTATAGTTAATAAACTTGTTTTACTGTTTTATCTAATCCAGTGTGTTTGAATTGAAGTGCCTGGGAAATTCTATTTGGGGTGGCAAGCTAAGTGCATATTATGTCTATTAAAGTAACAACACACTTTCCTGGACAATACAAATTATATAAAGGGCTGGACAGTACAGGACATACATTTCTGGGGGGAAATCTAGGACTGCGGGTATGTGGGGGGTCACCTTGCAATATAACTAAGGCCGGTAAGAGCCAAGGCCGGGAGTGACTTGCATGCTTGAGGCTGTTTGTGAGCAGTCCAGACTGAAGGTTACAGCAGCAAAGTATTGCAAAGGGTACTCCATGTTAGCAGGCAAGGAGACACATCAATTCATCACCCTGGGTATGTCACACATCTCATAGCAGATATCTCACCAGCCCTTTGCACATATTCATTATGAGTTCTTTTGATCTATGGCCCATTTTTGTACTCATACATCCGCAGTATCCTGTAATTTAACACTTATTTTTCACTTTTTGATATAAAGGAAACTGGGTGGCTTTTTTTGTTTCGTTTTTATTTTCCCCTGGTTGTGTGGACTCATGAGCAGCTGAAGATATGGATGCAACAGCATCTCTTTCAGCAGCAGAGATAGAGAAAGCAAAAAAGTAGCAACAGTAGCATCTTTTAAGAGGGACTTTGCTAAGGTATTTTTCTCAGGAAGACATCAAGCAAGCAGAATTCAGGTTCAACATGAATTCAGAGAAAGAATATGTGGTCATTCAAATGTCTCAACTGTTTCTTTTACAGCAGATACTATAGCTGGGTCAATGAGAAAGCAATATACTTTAATAGAAGATTCAGGGCCCAATCCTGCAATTACATTGATTTCAATGAGGCTTCATGATTTAACATGTTTATTCAATATACTATAGATTAAACACCTGGCTCAGAATCTTTGAAATTTTCAATCTGGAGTTTCAGATCTTTGAAATTAGGGCGGTCAAGTAATTAAAAACATTAACTGCGATTAATCACACTGTTAAATAATATAATACCATTTATTTAAATATTTTTGGATGTTCTCTACATTTTTGAATATATTTATTTTAATTACAACACAGAATACAAAGTGTACAGTGCTCATTTTATATTACAAATATTTGCACCGTAAAAAACAAAAAAAATTTGCCTAATTCAAGTACCGTAGTGCAACCTCTTTATCATGAAAGTTGAACTTACAAATGTCGAATAATGTACCGTTTTAAGATTTAAAAAAAAAAAACCTGCATTAAAAATAAAACAACATAAAACTTTAGAGCCTACAAGTCCACTCAGTCCTACTTCAGTCAATCACTCAGACAAACAAGTTTGGTTACAATTTGCAGGAGACGCTGCTGCCTGCTTCTTGCTTACGATGTCACCTGAAAGTGAGAACAGGCGTTTGCATGGCACCATTGTAGCTGGCGTCACAAGATATTTACGTGCCAGATGTACTAAAGAGTCATATATTGTTTCATGCTTCAACCACTATTCCTGAGGGCATGTGTCAATGCTGATGATGGGCTCAGCTTGATAATGATCCAAAGCAGAGCGGGCTGATGCATATTCATTTTCCTTATCTGAGTCAGATGCCACCAGCAGAAGGTTGATTTTCTTTTTCGGTGGTTCGGGTTCTGTGGTTTCTGCATCTGAGTGTTGCTCTTTTAAGACTTCTGAAAGCATGCACCATACCTTATCCCTCTCAGATTTTGGAAGGCACATCAGATTCTTAAACTTTGGGTCGAGTGCTGTAGCTATTTTTAGAAATCTCAGGCTGGTACCTTCTTTGCGTTTTGTCAAATCTGCTCTTAAAATGTTCTTAAAACATGTGCTGGGTCATCATCCAAGACTGCTATAATATGAAATATATGGCAGAATGCAGGTAAAACAGAACAGGAGATATACAATTCTCCCCCAAGGAGTTCAGTCACACATTTAAGTAACACATCTTTTTAATGAGCATCATCAGCATGTCCTCTGGAATGGTAGCAGAAGCATGAAGGGGCAAATGAATGTTTAACATATCTGGCACATAAATGTCTTGCAATGCCAGCTACAACAGTGCCATATGAACGCCTGTTCTCACTTTCAGCGGGCAGCATTATCTCCCGTAAATGTAAACAAACTTGTTTCTCTTAGCCACTGGCTGAATAAGGAGAAGGACTGAGTGAACTTGTAGGCTCTAAAGTTTTATATTGTTTTGTTTTTGAGTGCAGTTATGTAACAAAACAAATCTATATTTGTAAGATACACTTTCACGATAAGAGATTGCGCTACAGTACTTGTATGAGGTGAATTGAAAAATACTATTTCTTTTGTTTATCATTTTTGCAGTGCAAATATTTGTAATAAATAATAATATAAAGTGAGCACTGTACACTTTGTATTCTATGTTGTAATAGAAATCAATACATTTGAAAATGTAGAAAAACATCCAAAAATATTTAATACATTTCAGTTGGTATTCTTTTGTTTAACAGTGCGATTAATCGCAATTACTTTTTTTGAGTTAATCACATGAGTTAACTGCGATTAATCGACAGCCCTACTTGAAATATTTTAACAAATTAGCTAGCATCACTAAAATACATGGATATAATATCCTGTTGTGTAAACCCTTCAAGCCTTACAGCATGCATGTGCCTTCTGATTGAAAATCAGATAATTAACAATCATTAAGGCCCTACTTGAATTGCAGGATGACTGTACAAAAATTGCAGCTGAGTTGCGGACAAGCCATCAAAATTTGTGGAAAAGTAATAATGAACATTATTATTTGCACTAGTAAAGGTCATTATTATTTTTCCCCGATTTTCCACTGTCAGTCACCCAGGGCTGAGAGCGGAGGATCCCGCTGTTGGCAGCCCATGGCTCAGGGCGGGGGGAAAGGACTGAGAGCAGGGACCCAGGGCTGAGAGTGGGGGCTCTAACAATCTTTCAATCGTTACAATGACAGACATAATATAAAGTTGTCATGTTGGAATCTTCCCTTGAAAGGTTTTCAGTTTTTTATTTTTAAAACACAAGCTCACAGAATTAGCTGCATTAATCCTGATTTAACTAGTGACACATTAAATATATTTGAAAGCAGGACTGTTTTGAAAAATGTAGAGAATACCCACCAAATGCTGGCTAGAACTCATTACTGAGGTGCGGGTATTTTCTTATTCAACAGATCTACTCACAGTAATGACAAATATATGTTTTTATTACTTTTGGGGCAATATAAAGCTGCCCAGATAGGGCAGCTGGAGTTTTCTTTAGTAAAGGAAAATCTTTGGGTGGGGTAAAGCTCGCATGGCAAGCTCTATGTCACTTGCTTCTGGCCCCCTTCAGGTAGGAGGTAGCAGAATGCTCCCTAGTGAAATATTTCTGCTGGTGTCATTACAGCAGCTGTTTAGTCTGCTTTTAGTTACATTGGGGCCAAAGCAGACGCCCGCTAGGCTTAGGATTGAGGAAGAAGAAAGGAAGTTTACACCTAGTTTTCACTCCGTCAGGTCTTGCCCTGCGCATAGCTTGACTGGACTCAAGGATCCATTTATTGACGGCCCTAGTTGTCTTAGGCCCTGTCTACACTGGCAAGTTTCTGCGCAGTAAAGCGGCTTTCTGTGCTGTAACTCCCGAGGTGTACACACTGCCAAGCCACTTAGTGCGCAGAAACTGTGCAGTTGTAGCACCTTAAAAAGGATCACCCCAACGAGAGGTGTACAGCTTTCTACGCCAGGGTTACAGCGCTGCGGTGCCAGTGTAGACATTGTGGTCAATTATAGAGCTGCAATTGGCCTCCAGGAGGTGCCCCACAATGCCTGTTCTCGCCTCTCTGGTCATCGGTTTGAACTGCCCTGACGTCAGGTGACCAACCATCATCCCCACCCCGTACATTCCTTTGGAATTTTGAAAGTCCCCTTCCTGTTTGCTCGGTGATGCTTGCAATGGTCTCAGCACATCTTTCCAGGTGGCCATGCCTGCTCCATGCACCAGGCGATTCCCCGCTTGCAGCAATGCCGAGCTGCTGGACCTCATCAGCATTTGGGGAGACGAGGCTGTCCAGTCCCAGCTACGCTCCAGCCGCAGGAATTATGATACCTATGGACAGATTTCACGATTCATGACAGAAAGGGGCCATGACCAGGACACACTGCAGTGCAGAATCAAAGTGAAGGAGCAGCGGAATGCCTACCACAAGGTGCGGGAAGCAAACCGCCACTCTGGTGCTGCGCCCCCGAACTGGCGGTTCTACAAAGAGATGGACACGATATGCGACGGCGACCTCACCTCCACTGCAAAGACCACTGTGGATACTTCGGTGGCTCGTGTGCCAGTCGAGAGTGGACCGAGCCAGGAGGAGGAAATCTTGGATGAGGATGTGGAGGGGGACAGGGACCCAGAGGCAGAGGATGACTTGGAGATCAGAGATGCATGCAGCCAGGAGCTCTTCTCTACCCTGGAGGAGGCTAGCCAGTCACAGCTGTCGGATGCTGGTGCAGCGCAAACAGGAGAGGAGGCCCCTGGTAAGTGGATTTGATTTTGGGAATTGCTGAAGCGAGTTGTTGGGGGCAGGAGGATTGCAGAAAGCAGGCTTGTCTCCCACCACATGCCTAGTCTGAGCGGCAGAACAGGCTGTTGATTAACTCCCTCACTTCACTTATGATGTACTCCACCACCGAGAAACAGGATTTGAAGGAGCGGCGGGACAGAGAGAAGAGGGATCGAAAGGAGAACGTGGCACACCAGAATGAAGCCAAGGAACGGCTCTTAAAGATTATGGAGCGCCAAGCAGACACGCTCCAGGTGATATCTCTTCAAACCAAGCAGCTCCATGCCCGCCCTCCCCTGCAGCCGCTGTTGCAAAACTCTTTTCCATGCTCCCCCCAGACACCGCAACCCACTCTTATCAACCTCCTGGCTCCAGTCTATTCCTGCGGCATTCCACTCCTCCCCCTTACAGTCCAGCACTGCGGACTTCCACTACCCACTGCACTCAACACCCATCCCTCTGCAGTTTGGCCCTGCTGAAGTACAGTACCCGCTGCATTGTACTCCAAAGGATACGAAGATTGGATATGATCCCTGGACATACACAAGTCTTTAGCCATCCCGGGACACCTTCTCCTCCCAAGACCTTCCCTTCCCTCATCCCCCCCACTCCTGATGTTTTTTTTTGTTTGACTCTCTTCTCCAGTTGTTTTTTAATAAAAGAATTGTGTTGGTTTGAAAGCAATCTTTATTCTATTAATTGAAAGCAAAAATAGCCCTGCAAAGCAACATACAATTATGTTAAACCTACATATTGCATCGTCTGCACCAATCACCTCCTAGCATTACAAGCACTGCACTCCCGAACATACCAACAAATATTAGTGGCTTTCAGCTTCAAATTGCTTTCTCAAAGCATCCCTGACCCTTATGGCAATGTGCTGCGCCCCTCTAATAGGCCTGGTCCCCGGCTGTTCAAACTCAGCCTCCAGGCACTGGGCCTCTGTGGTCCAGCCCTGGGTGAAGCTTTCACCCTTCCCTTCACAGATATTATGGAGTGTACAGCATGCAGCTATAAGCATAGGAATATTGTCATCAGCCGCGTCCTGCTTCCCACAGAGGTAGCGCCAGCGGGCTTTTAAACAGCCAAAAGCACACTCAACAGTCATTCTGCACTTGCTCAGCCTGTTGAACCACTCCTTGCTGCTATCAAGTTGCTCCGTGTATGTCTTCATAAGCCATGGCATTAAGGGGTACCTGGGGGTCTCCCAGGATCACAATGGGCATTTCAACTTCCCCTACGGTGATCTTCTGGTCTGGGAAGAAAGTCCCTGCATGTAGTTTCCCGAACAGGCCAGTGTTCCGAAAGATGCATGTGTCATGAACCTTTCCGGATCAGCCTGTGTTAATGTCTGTGAAACGCCCATGGTGATCCACAAGCGCCTGGAGAACCATTGAGATATACCCCTTGCGATTAATGTACTCGGTAGCTAGGTGGTCTGGTGCCAGAATTGGAATATGCGTGCCATCTATCACCCCTCCACAGTTAGGAAAGCCCACTTGTGCAAAGCCATCTACAATGTCATGCATAGTGCCCAGAGTCATGGTCTTTCACAGCAGATGAGATTTATGGCCCTGCACACTTCCGTCAACACGAGTCCAATGGTAGACTTTCCCACTCCAAACTGGTTAGCGACCTATCGGTAGCACTCTGGAATAGCCAGCTTCCACAGTGCAATCACCACATGCTTCTCCAACGGCAGGCCAGCTCTCATTTTCTCAGCCTTGCACTGCAGGGCTGGGGTGAGCTGATCACACAGTCCCATGAATGTGGCTTTCCTCATCCGAAAGTTCTGCAGCCACTGCTTGTCATCCAAGACGTGCATCATGATGTGATCCCACCGAGTCGGCTTGTTTCCCGAGCCCAAAAGCGGAGTTCCACTGTGGTCAGCACCTCCGTGAATGCCACAAGCAAGCTCGTGTTTTAGCTACTCTTGCCTTTGTAGTTTAAGGAATAACTCCGCTGCCACTCATGACGTGTTGGTCAGAGCGAGCAGCATACTCAGGATCCATTCCTGCAGCTTGAAGAGGCAGGGCGTGCAGTACACAAACGGTTGAAAGATGGTGTCAAATGCGGATGGAAGCACAGGGATTACTGGGATGCAAAGCAATGCATCACGGGGTATTGGTACAGGATTCAGGAGGTCCCATGACCCCCTTCGCCTTCCCACAACTCTTAGCGGCAGAAGAGGAAGAGATGCTCCGTGGAATAGCTGCCCAGAGTGCACTGCTCCGAATACCGTCGCAAGTGTGAACATGCTATTGTGAACACAGGCAGCCGACAGTGTGAACACACAACACTGTTTCCCTTCATCACCCTCTGAGCGGCGCAGTAACTCTGCCATTGTAGACATGCCCTTAGTAACAATACTGTAAAGCAAACGCAACATACTACCAATTTACTATCAGAACAGATGAACACCTAATCAGAAATAGCTAAGCAAGAAATAAAAAGACATGGAATGAGGAGACCCACTTATGTTACAACATACACAGATGTGAACTTACCAGTCCAATTTGTAAAGAAAACAAATTGCAAAGAAATTATGAAAGAATTCAAAAAAGTTTAATTGGCTAGAGAGTAAAATAAATAACAAAGAAAAATGTATAAACTAACCATAACTTTCAAAACCTAAAATTTAACAAACAGAAGATGTGAAGTGCCTTGCTCTGAAATAAACTTCATAAGACAGCCAAGAACTAGTAATGGGAATTAAATCAATTTGTGCTGTAATATATAACAAAAGGCCCACCCCTGCCATCTTTTGAATGCAAAACTTCCACTGACTTCAGTAAAAATATGTGAATTGACCGCGAGCCTTTTACAACTTTACAGTCCTTCACAAACATTAACAAAGTAAACCTCACAACTCACCCAGTACTAGGTAAGTATAGTTTCCCCATATTACAGTTGGTGAAAACACTCAGAGAGATAAGTGACCGTTCCTCAGGGATTCAGACTGAGTAAACTAAAAAGCTAGGTTTAAAACTGAGACGTTCCTGCCTCTCAAACCTCTGCTTAGTCCATTAGACCATACTGCTTTGTAAAAAGTGCCTTATTCATGAAGTTGGAGTTGCAGTCTTTTGATGACACTTCATGTTTTTTATATTTTTAGACAGTCTCTTGTTGTAGGTATATATAGAGAGATCAAAAAACCCCAAACTTCTGTGATTTACCTATCTAACATACTTATATCTCTCTTCTACCATAATATCTGAGCACCTCACAATTTTTAATGTATTTATCCTCACAACACCCCTGTGTGGTAGGGAAATACTATTATCCCCATTTTACAGATGGGGAACTGAAGCACAAGTTATCAAGGTATGTAGGTGTTGTTCTGCTCAATATTACAGAGCCTAGCTGATTTAGAAGCCTAAGGGTACGGCACGGCCCTGCAGTTTGGACTACAGGAGTGTGTCTTGCAGCATGTACTAGAGAGCTGCACTGTAACTCCCATGTGGATGTTGCGGGCGTGAACTAAAAGGTAAGTGGTTTACATTAACATACTCCTCTGCACTAAGTTAATGTGAACCATGTACCTTTTTGTGCCTGCACCATCTGCATGGCGGAGTTACGGCACAGCGTACTAGTGCACATGGCAATTCTCACCCCTGTAGTCTGAACTGTGGGGCCACGCAGGATCTCATTTTCAAAAGTGAAAAGTTAATGGGTCTTACGCTCTGAAGTCAATTGGGCATTGCAATTGTGAGCAGAGCAACACCTAAGTACCTTTAAAAATCTAGGCCAAAGAAACTGAATGACTTGACTAGAATCTGTGGAAGAGCAGAAAATTAAACCTGGGTCTCCCACATCCCATGCTAATGTCCTAATCACTGGATCATCTGTCCTCTGACTCATATCACATCATGATCATATCTAATAGCATAAGAAATGCTAGGAGAAATAGTTTAAGCTACTGAACACAACCACATTACTCTGCTTGAATGACAGATTTTCATACTCGCTACAATCAATTATTTTCCACATTCAAAGTCCATGATACTGAAACTAATATTTTGCCATTATTTTTTTTTTCTCATTTCTTCTTTCACTTATTTTCTCAAGTGGTAGTACTGGAATAGTTAGTGGGCCCAGTAAACCTTCACAATCTTTCTTCAATATCTCTTCTACCTCTTAAAAATATCTTTAAATATTTCCTAGAATTGCAGCTGTCCAGCAGTACTTCTAAGAGTCTCTGCTTACAGAACTGCTAATCAAGCTGAGCAACAGAGAGGTGAGCCAATGAAAAAGGTTGGAAGGACAAGCATTTCAAAGACATATAACAACTTTCCAAAATAAAGACATCTGGCATACACTGTTTCCAACCTAAAATATGAAGAATGCAGTTTCACTTATGCTTACTGTGCCCAGTATTCTGAATCATATGGGCATAGTAGTTCTCACTCTCTTGGAAATAATAAAATCTTTCTAGTTATTGGACAGTATTCCCTGGATGCTTAGACTGTAAGAGCTGTTTGACAATTTTTAAGCTTTATGGTTGCAGAAGACAAATTTGATGTCACCAAAGAAAAATATTTGCATGAAGAAAATTGATTTAATTCTTATGTGCCTAATCTGGACAAAAATAAATGGTATTAATTATTATACAATCAACCCATTTCTATCTAACTCATTTGGTTGAATATTTAATAAAATGCCATTGCAAGGATGCTAAAATAATCTAATCCCTGACAAACAGCATCCTAATACAGAACAATCTTTCCTTACATGTGTTTTCCACATATAATTTTCTTGCCCCCGAAGGCTATGGAACTTCATATTGGTTCCCATTTAAACTACCTGCCTTTTCCTTGTAAAAACTATTAATAAATCCTAAAAATGAAAACTAAGGACTTAATTCTTCAAATACTTAGTACCAGGCATAGTGCTTCCCACTGTGAGTAGACCCAAATAATTCAACAGGATTACTCAAAGTTTTAATTATATAGTTTTCAGCTCCTCCAATTTCAAAGAGAGCTAGACATAGTGCCTACACTATATATCTGAAGCAGAAAAAAAAGCATCTCCTGCAAAACAGGATAAAGCATCATTTTAGGATTGCATATTTATTTTAAGTCAATATTTTATGCACTTAGGTTTGTTTGAAATATATTTCCCACACTCAAAACTGCTAATTATTCTAAGTTATGATTAATCAAGGTATTGTACAGGTTGTCAGTTGGGAACAGCAGAGTAGCAGAAGGGAGATATACTGGCCACTGGATAAGTAGTTTTCTGTTCCCTGAGTGACCAGAGCAGGGGCTGCTCCAGGCTAACAGACCACCTGACTCCAATTAACCTGCTAAGAGTCAGGTGAGGCAGTTAAGCACCTGACTCTAATTAAGGCCCCTCTGATGCTATAAAAGGGCTCACTCCAGTCAAGCCAGGCGGAGCCAGAGGAGAGGAAGTTTGCGTGAGGAACTGGGAGCAAGAGGAGTGCAAGAAGCTGAGAGTGAGTAGGCGTACTGCTGGAGGACTGAGAAGTATAAGCGTTATCAAACATCAGAAGGAAGATCCGGTGGTGAGGACAAAGAAGGTGTTGGGAGGAGGCCATGGGGAAGTAGCCCAGGGAGTTGTAGGTGTCGTGCAACTGTACCAGGAGGCACTCTAAACAGCTGCAGTCCACAGGGCCCTGGGCTGGAACCCGAAGTAGAGGGCGGGCCCGGGTTCCCCCCATACCTCCCAACTCCTGATCAAACACAGGAGGAATTGACCTGGACTATAGCTTCTACCAGAGGGAAAGGTCTCTGGACTGTTTCCTGACCAACAGGGTGAATCTGTGAAGCGAGCAAATCCGCCAATAAGCGCAAGACCCACCAAGGTAGAGGAGGAACTTTGTCACACTGGTGTCAGGGGTGGGATTTGGGGTGCACAGCACGGCGGAAGAAGGAGGGTGATTTAAAAAAAAAAAAAAAAGGGAGGGTTTATTTATTTTTTCACCACAATGGATGACGTAATGCGGGCACTGATACAAGCTACGGCGGCTCAGCAGGAGGCTACCCGTGTCCAGGCAGTGCGGCTGCAGCAAGAGACTAATCGCCTGCTGATGGACCAGACTGCTCAAGACCGAGCTATGTTGCGAGAACTGGTAAGCCAGGTAAAGACCCTTACAGAGCTGAACCGTGGCCATGATGGGATGCAGCTCATACGGGCCAGCCATTGGGTGCAGAAAATGACATGGGATGATGATGTAGAGGCATACCTTCTGGCTTTTGAGAGAACAGCCCTACGGGAGGCCTGGCCTCGACATCAGTGGTCTGGCATCCTTGCCCCATTCCTGTGTCGGGAAGCCCAGAAGGCCTACTATGATCTGCCTGAAGAGACTGCAGCAGACTACCCCCAGCTGAAAGCAGAGATCCTGGCCAGATCTGGGGTAATGACTGCAATGCGGGCCCAGCGGAATCACGAGTGGAGGTACCAGGAAAACAAAACCCCGCGGTCCCAATTGTATGACCTCATCCATCTCGCACGAAAGTGGTTGCGAACTGAGTCCCAAAATCCGGAAGAGATACTAGAAGTTCTGGTCATTGACCAATACATGAGGGGACTACTGCCAGACCTTCGCGCCTAGGTAAGCCAGAACGAACCCTGCACCTACAACGAGGTCGTCGCATTGGTAGAGAGGCGAAGGACCGAGAGGGAGCTCACCCGACCAGTTAAGGAAGAGGCACCCGGGTTAAATTAGCAGCACCAAAGCTCGGGTGACTGGGCCACTAAGAGGGCCCAGGTGGAAAAAGAGGGCGGCTGAAGGCCTATTAGAGGCCACAAAGAGTCAGAGCACTGAGGGAGAAGAGGATCGGAATGTTAGACTGCCCAAACCAAGAGGCCTGGGAACACTTAGGGCTCCATACAGATGTTATGCCTGCGGGGAGTGGGGACACATAGCTGCACAGTGTCCCAATGCTGAGGAGCCTATGCAGTGTAACCTGGGGAACTGGGCAGACTCATGCTCCCTAATCCACCTTGTGGGGGTCTCACTAATCCCACATATGTATACCAGACCAGTGAAACTAAATGGGGTAGAGACCACAGCACTGGTTGATTCAGGGAGTGCTATCACGCTTGTCTCGGGGAAGCTCATGAAGCATAGTCAGCTGCTGTGGGCTAAGCATTCGGGGATAACCTGTGTCCATGGGACAGTTGGTTATTACACTACCATCCCAGTAAAAATCGAGATTCAGGGGAACACTACTGAGGTAGCAGCAGGTGTAGTCCCTAAACTCCCATACCCGGTGCTCATAGGGAGGGACTTCCCAGGGTTTGGAGACTTACTCCCGGTAAGGGGATTGGAGAAAGGGAGAAACCCTGAAGTTAGTGAGGCATCCACAGTAGACTGTCAACCCCCAGTCTTCTGTGAAATATCCCCAGATTTGTTCTCCACTCCCAGACAGGGTAGAAAGACAAAAAGGGAAAGGAGGGCAGCTAAGGCCTTGGGAACCCGAATACTGACCCAAAGCCAGAGGGTCGCTCTCGTAGGTAAGCGGACCTGAGCAGCTGAAAAGGAGGCCACCCAGGAGGGAGAAGCACCACTGTTTGGCGTCCCAAGCTGCCCAACCCCTTGGTGTTGAGCAGGGGGGAGGGATATGTGATAGACCAAGATCAGTTGGGAACAGCAGAGTAGTAGAAGGGAGATATACTGGCCACTGGATAAGTAGTTTTCTGTTCCCTGAGTGACCAGAGCAGGGGCTGCTCCAGGCTAATAGACCACCTGACTCCAATTAATCTGCTAAGAGTCAGGTGAGGCAGTTAAGTACCTGACTCTAATTAAGGCCCCTCTGATGCTATAAAAGGGCTCACTCCAGTCAAGCCAGGCAGAGCCAAAGGAGAGGAAGTTTGTGTGAGGAACTGGGAGCAAGAGATGTGCAAGAAGCTGAGAGTGAGTATGCGTACTGCTGGAGGACTGAGAAGTATAAGTGTTATCAGACATCAGAAGGAAGGTCCGGTGGTGAGGACAAAGAAGGTGTTGGGAGGAGGCCATGGGGAAGTAGCCCAGGGAGTTGTAGGTGTCGTGCAACTGTACCAGGAGGCACTCTAAACAGCTGCAGTCCACAGGGCCCTGGGCTGGAACCCGAAGTAGAGGGCGGGCCCGGGTTCCCCCCATACCTCCCAACTCCTGATCAAACACAGGAGGAATTGACCTGGACTATAGCTTCTACCAGAGGGGAAGCTCTCTGGACTGTTTCCTGACCAACAGGGTGAATCTGTGAAGCGAGCAAATCCACCAATAAGCGCAGGACCCACCATGGTAGAGGAGGAACTTTGTCACAAGGTATATAACCTGGAGTACACACGCTTTTCAGATCCAAGTATCTTTACAACTACTGCCAATCTTTACTTTCAAGGCAGAGAAAAATATTTCTTATGGAAAACTAAAGGGGTAGTTAAAGAAAAAACAGAAGAGAAAATAAAGAATGCCAGCTATGGAATTTTACTTAACTTGAATGACTGTAAATGCTAGCCAAGCAACCATAGCAGCAGAAAATAAACATAATTGAAACAGTTTCTAGATGACACTTGTACATGTTGTAGATTACAACACTGCCCATATGGAGATGATATTTAAACTAATATACAAAATGTAATAAACAGTGTAGAATACTATAAACAAAGTTATCTAATTAACCTTAGTAAAACAGAACATAATACCTACGATAGCAAAGCATCTAAGTATTAACTATTATTGTAATACTTTCGCTACTTATATACTTGGCATAACTTTAAAATCCCTTAGGAGAAACACCCTTACTCAGGGAATGGAAAGAATGTTCTTAAGGACTGTGGAGGAAAAGTATTCTTAAAGTCCATTCCCAAAAGACCACATGATGATGCTGGTAGATAGAGACAAGTGTTTTGAGGATTTAGCTGTGATATGCCCCTCATTAAAAGATATCTGTCCTCCTGTCAATGTGTCCCACAATGTCCAGGCCCTTTTGGATTGCCCGCTATGAGTGGTCATCATATCTTTCATTTCTCTTTTAGCAGATTATGCCATTACTTCTCAGATGCAGATATAGACACAGTGGCACATACTTTTGGCACTTCAAGACTGACCTACTGAACATTGCTCTATCGTGACCTGACCCTGAAGGTCACCTAAAAACTACAGCTGGGTTTATCATGCAATTGCCTGCCTGTTAAGTAAGGCAGACAAGCATGAGAGAGACCAGTCCTCTATTGCATACATTGTCTGCCTATCCAATACGGGGCCATTTCAAAATCCTTGATTCCTTTACTTCAAGCTCTAAATAGGCTAAGGCAAATCCTTCAGAGAGAGTTTTTTGCTTCACACTCCGCCACTGACAATGTTTTGATTGAGAGGCTGAGACAAATAGAGCCCAAAGATCCAGATAAGCACAAGTCTTGCCACTTTGAGCGAATGTTGCCAGATTTCTCTTTTTAGCAAAACTGAGTTGCAAAATGGCTTCAAGCTGGATACTTTAGTAAACAAACCTCTAGCTTTGATTCTTTAAAAACATAACTGGCTTTAATCTATGGCAGGGGTTCTCAAACTTCATTGCACAGTGACCCCCTTCTGACAACAAAAATTACTACATGACCCAGGAGGGGGGACCGAAGCCTGAGTCCGTCTGATTCCCACCTCCCCGAGTGGGGAGTCAAAGTCAAAGCCTGAGCCCCACTGCCCTGGACAGGGTAGGGGTCAAAGCCGAAGCCCAAGGGCTTCAGCCCCAGCCAGGGGGCCTGTACCCTGAGCCCAATCCTTCGGGGTTCGGCTTCAGCCCAAGCCCCAGTTTGAGAACCACTGATCTATGGAGAAGGGCAGAGGGACTTTGTTCCTCTTCCTTGAGGGAACTGATGTACTCTGCAAATATTATTGTGATGGGCACTTTAAAAATATGCCAAGTAATACTGGTTATAAAACATATGGGATTATTATCAGGATATTATACATCTGTTAGCTACAGCAACTCTTTAATGACCTATATAGAAGTTTTGGGAGTGCAAGACATGCAGTATGTGACCTAAATTCTTATGCAGTTAGAAATAAAAGGGAAGGTGTTCTTTAGTAAAAGTGTGTTTTTCTGATGCATTTAAATTATCTAGTGGGAAAGAATTTGGGAAGTGCTGGTGAGATCGAATATCACTTGTTGGAAACTAATGAAGAATCCTTCTGATTTCATTATATATGTGGCATTTTCACAGTTGAAGATCTTCTCATTTAACCTCATTAATGAAATTTCTTAGTCAAAAAAGATCACTGGACACCTCTGTTAGAAAAAAATATAACCACTAAGGAGGAATTCTCAGGATCACTCCAATGATGCTGTGATGCACTGTACCTCAATGTAGTACCCTGTAATCCCCATATTCATCATTCATATGTGGTTGAGATATTTCAGACATGCTCTGTAAGATATCATATGAAAGGCCATGATCTGCTGAAACTTATTGTTCTGTCAAAATATGTATATCGTTATTGTGTATGGAGTTATGAGATTTTGCTATATGGTTGTTATTGAAATGTTGAGAGCTTGGGAAACACTCACTGGTAGCTCTCCAGTGACAATAAAGGTGGTGTGGGTGTGTTAAGTGACCATCATGAGCCATTGACCATCAGGGGAATTGTAAACAAGAGATTTAAAATTCTGTAAGAGACAGTTGAGCACTACACAATGGGGATTGCTCAATGCTGTGACTCAGCATGGCTCAGCGAGATATACCTGGGCCATTATCTTTCCTGGGACATGACTTGAGAGTATAAAATAAGGGACAGTGGCATCATGAGTCCACCTCTTTCCTCCTCCACCTACGCTGAAGGCAACAAGAACACTGGAAAGACAAAGATTTTGAACTGAAGACTGGTCCCAGGCTGAAAAGAAAATTCAGCCTGTGTATTAAGAACTGTAACCTGCCTGCAATATCCAGCGGCGTGAGAAAAGCTGTTTGATTCAAATCTTGCTTAGTCTGAAAGTTTAGGATTTAAAATGCATGTTTACTTTTTATTTTCTTAGGTAACTATCTCTGATCTTTATGCCTACCACTAATAAACACTTAAAATCTATCTTTCTGTAGTTAATAAACTTGTTTTAATGTTTTATCCTTTCCAGTGAGTTTGTCTAAAATGCTTGAGGAATCTGCTCAGATTACAAAGGCTAGTAATCATGTCCACTATCCTTTGACGAAGTGACGAACTACCATATATACTTGTTCATAAGCTGAATATTTTTGGTAAAAAAGTGACACATCAAAGACGGGGGTCGGCTTATAAACGGGTCTACACCAAAATTTGATGATTTTAAACTCTGTGGAATCATTGAATTGAATATCTAATACATTGTTGTTTAGTTTACCTGGGGCGTCTGCAGGCATGGAGCCCCTCAGCTCCCTGTGGCTGCGGTTCGCCGGTCCCAGCCAAGGGGACCTGCGGGATGTGGCACCACGTCTCGCAACTCCCATTGGCTGGGACCGGTGAACTGCAGCCATAGGGAGCTGAGGGGCTCCATGCCTGCAGATGCTCCAAGTAAACAAAACGTCCCAACCTGTCAGCAGCTTACCCTGACGGGCTGGGAGCCAAAGTTTTCCAACCCCTGAAATATAGGGTCAGCTTATGAAAGGGTCACACAGTTTTTGCTATTTTTACCTATNCAGGGAAACACCAGTGCTCAGGATATACTTGTTCATTAGCCCGTTCGTTTATAAGCCAACACCCCTCCCCCCCAAAATGGATAGGTAAAAATAGCAAAAACTGTATGACCCTTTCATAAGCCGACCTTATATTTCAGGGGTTGGAAAACTTTGGCTCCCAGCCCGTCAGGGTAAGCTGCTGACAGGTTGGGACGTTTTGTTTACTTGGAGCATCTGCAGGCATGGAGCCCCTCAGCTCCCTATGGCTGCAGTTCACCGGTCCCAGCCAATGGGAGTTGCGAGACGTGGTGCCACATCCCGCAGGTCCCCTTGGCTGGGACCGGCGAACCGCAGCCACAGGGAGCTGAGGGGCTCCATGCCTGCAGATGCTCCAAGTAAACAAAACGTCCCAACCTGTCAGCAGCTTACCCTGACGGGCTGGGAGCCAAAGTTTTCCAACCCCTGAAATATAAGGTCGGCTTATGAAAGGGTCATACAGTTTTTGCTATTTTTACCTATCCATTTTGGGGGGGAGGGGTGTTGGCTTATAAACGAACGGGCTAATGAACAAGTATATCCTGAGCACTGGTGTTTCCCTGTGTATGATTCATGAGTGGCTTAGAGAGCATTCATGTAACTAAGCTGGGTATGTCCCTGAATGATGTTGACTGAGTGACCACAGAACCTTGAAAGGTTTGCTTCTTGTCACTAGCAAAGCATCATGGAGGAGTGTTAAGGGGCACAGAGATCCCACAGTTCAATGTTGTACCACGGGAATCCCATCATAGATCCATCTATAAATGCTTTGGTGAGAAATCACTTTATACATCTTGATTTTATAGCTCCTTTGTATAAAGGAGCGTAACATGTCTTCTTAAAAAGTTATCCTTTCCACCCATTAGCTGATAAAGGAAATCAGCTAAACGTCACTATATATATATTAAGAAGAAAAAAAATGTTCCAAAACCCAAGGTGGGTGGACAAAGAGGGACACACTTAAATTATGAATCACTATTATTTATTATTTGTGTTAGCATAGCACTTACGAGTCCTAGTCATGGACCGGACGCCATTTTGCTAAACGTTGTACAAACACAGAGCAAAAAGATTGTCCCTGCGCCAAGATGTCTTCAGTTTGAAAAAAAAAAAAAATAGTGATGGTTTTCCACATGTGGAGCAACAAATGTTATCGATTACATCTCTACCTAACTGTATAAATGTCTGAAAAAGAATCAGAAAATCTTGCAAATTGGCCAAGTTTGCTACTAAGAAATGGATGGCTCCACTTCATGTTTTAAAAAAGTATGGAGATACTCAGAAAAGAGACCTTCTTACTCAATATGTCTGTTCCCTCTGCATATTCTAAGTTAGATGTGCTCACTTCAGTGATAAAGAGTGGTTACTTACAATATAGTAAGTGTGGTTCTTCAAATGGTGGATCCTAGTCTACCTCTTGTTTTGAGAATTTGAGGAGAGGGCATTTACAACAACACTGTTCCTCTAGTCTCTTCTGACTATTAAGCCCTGCTCCAATGACTCAAAAAGGCCATGCGTCTTAATCCTCCCCTTGCTGATAGAATATCATAGCTCCAAACTAAGACGGCCTGCAAATACTGTCAAACTTTTGTCACCATGTTATTCTTAGATAAGAAACATTCATGAAACCTTTACAGTATTTTAGCAATTAGTTCAGAAGACTTCAGCAAAAAATTTACATTCAAAGGCTGCACCTGAATGCCTAGTATTTAACATCTACAGACTACATAGGATGAGCGCAAAAGTAACAATACTTTAAAAAAAAATGATATTGGGTGACTCCAATCAGAAAAGGTTTAAGAATGCTATTAAAATGTGCCAGGTAGCTTCAAATGCTATTGCTTCAGAAGGCCAGACAAATAAAAAAAAGTCCTAGCAGAAAACAGTGTGTGCGTAAAATAATTTCACTATTTACATAGTATGCCTTCAAAAAAAAAAAAAAGCTAATTTAGTGGGTGTCGCTTGGAGTACTAACAATTTGTTTTGGTCAGTTCTGGACAGTTTTACTAATTTTGTTTTTATTTCTCTAACAGCCCATAAATAACTGGGCCAGGAATATTTCTGAAGGGCCAAACTCATGTCCCCACCACAAAAGCTGGGTAAATGAATGTTACGAGGGGGATATACAGGAAGATGTGGGAAGAAAAGGAATCCTTCATAACCCAGAGATAGGGCATGAATCAGTTTTGTAGCCAGTCTGTGGCTGCTGCTGAAACCTCTGAGTCACAGCACACTATGTTCCTCCTACAGAGACCACTGGCCCAGATCATTTGCATGGTTTGTCAGTCCACTGGCTACATCTTTTCCCTCTCCTCAGCCAGGAACTTGAGATACAGATTCTCCTAGGCAATATTCTACATCCTGTCCCTCTCATGAAGCAGAACTGTGGTGGATTTGCCCCTGAGAACATATTTGCATGAGACTAAGACAGAGGTGGGCAAACTACAGCCCAGGGGCTGCATCCGGCCCTCCAGATTTTTTAATGCGGCCCTCAAGCTCCCGCCGGGAAGCAGGGTTGGGGGCTTGCGCCGCTCCACGTGGCTCCTGGAAGCAGTGGCATGTCCCCCCTCCGGTTTGTACGGGTAGGGGCAGCCAGGGGGCTCTGCATGCTGCCCTTGCCCCAAGTGCCGCCCCCACAGCTCCCATTGGCCTGGGAGGCACCTCCGGACAGCACCTGTGGACGGAGCAGCACACAGAGCTGCCTGGCCACACCCCTGTGTAAGAGCCGGAGGGGGGACATGCCACTGCTTCTGGGAGCTGCTTGAGGTAAGCGCCACCCAGAGCCTGCACACTTGAACCCCTCCCGGACCCCAACCCACTGCCTCAGCCCTGATCCCCCTCCCGCCCTCCGAATCCCTCGGTCCCAGCCTGGAGCACCCACCCCTGCACCCCGAATCCCTCATTCACAGCCCCACTATAGAGCCCACTCCCCCACCTGGAGCCCTTACCTCCTCCCACACCCCAACCCCCAATTTTGTGAGCATTCATAGCCCACCATACAATTTCCATACACAGATGTGCCCTCGGGCCAAAAAATTTGCCCACCCCTGGGCTAGGATGTCTAAAAAACCCTTATTTATATAAACAATGGGTGTTCTTACCGCTCTTCTGGTAGTTTTAATAAAGTCAGCATTACAGAAAAACAATTCAACAAAGTAATTACACATACAAAATCTTATGTAAAACATGAATAAGCACAGTCCTACACACATACCTGTCAGCTGAACAGACATCACCTCATAACTGCTTAAAGAACCTCAATCTCTTCAAACTTGGAAAAAGTCATATTACTCAAACACAGCTATTTTCATGTAATTACTTCCATATTCCAAGCGAATGGAACTATTTAGACAGGTTTATGAGCTGATCTTGCTTTTGAGTGACAGACAAATGCACAGGAGGAGGCCTATGTGTTTTGCCAACCACTTTTCATTGCGTTGGCATAAAAACTGCTTGATAAAGGAAATAAACAGCCTCATTGTGGTAATTATACTCTATCTTATGCATACTGGAAAAAAAACTTGCCATCTTATGTATAGGAAACAGAACATCTCAGGGTTAGGGAAAGCAATAATAATTATTTAATTAATTATTGATAAAATCACTGTTATCTAGATTTGGTTCATTTTGACCAACTCTGCTTTTCTAAAATAACATTACTGATATTTGGACACACGGCCATGGAACTTTCACTGCTTTAAAAATGTTCAGACTGTTAACTTAGACCCTGAAAAGCACACAGTTCTAAGAAGAAATATAAATATTAATAAATCCCATGTTGACCATAAATAACAAATTCAAAGCTAGGCTTTCACCTTGGGGCCTATTAGGAACATTCAATATCAGCATGAGTCTAAGATGTGGTGAGTTTTTACTATGAAAGATACAGTGGATCATACAGTCATACACAGTTCATATTCAAATAATCAATGTACACATCTATAGCTATTTAAATTTATTATAAATTGAAAGTAAAAGCCATACTATTTTTAGTGTAACAAATTATATACATTACAGAATGGTACCATGCCCTAAATTATGGGGCTGTATTCTTTGTTTTCTTTTAATCTACATGACAATACAGATGCTATAATCTTTCTGAATTTCTTCTCATTACACCATAATGTACAATACATACCATAAAAAGTTAATATTAAAACACGGAGAAACATCTTTAAAACAACTAGCCAGATGAATTAAAATGAGCAAATTTGCTTGCCCCTTTGTTTTAAGAACAGAAACCTGTAATGAGCTGATATTCAAAGATCTTTCTTTTACATTTTGCAATGTAATTCTTAGAACTTTAATGGTTTAAAGGAAAAAAGGTTAGAGATCTAAATTACCCACAGCAAACATTATCACACTCTAAAAATGTAAAATATTTTAAACATATTCAGATGTTAGGCTGAAACCTTGCAGACTTTTAGATCAGACCTACAATTTCTGACAAGTACATGCCACGACATAGGCAGACCAAATAGTTCAAATGAAGGCCAAAATGATCTACACGGTTTATTTTATTTTAGTTTGGTTGGAATAGGCTGGTCAGACTTTGGCTATGGAATACTTAAAAAAAAAAATCATTAGGATCATCGCAAAAGCAAGCTAAAAACAGCTGTAGGGAGTACCTCTGACACTAAAATCTCATCACTGACAAGCATGAATACCAGTCCCCCAACCACTTTTACTGGTTAACTGAAACCAAATTAAAGCTGTCATCTTTACAAGGGAGTCAGAATTTTCTCTCTAGCCAATAAATAACTTTTTGCTATGTAACATACAATATCATTAATTAGATAAAATAAACTATTACTGTTAAAATTGTCTTTGGCACATGAGACAAGTGAATCCATTTCTGTACTGATTGTCTATAGTGAAAGGGGACTCTAACTGATATTGTACCAATCAATTGGCACCACTCACTGGATAATGGATGGTCTATGCTTTTGTCCATATTGGTGGCACTTCTCAGAACCACTAGATTTCACCGTGCAAAATGTCAGTAAACAACACTCAAGCTAAGGTTCTCAACAGAAATAGGATAAAATAGACAGATCCTGGGCTTCAAATCAATTGAAACAATTTTAAAAGGCAATTTCTTTAAGGATGGCAATATGCTTAATGGAATAATTAATATTTTTCAAAAGAAAACAAAAAATTGATCATATTACAGTATGAATGGAAAGGAGATTTAACACTATGGTACTGAATAGATGTACTTGGCCAGAGCAACATGGATCTTGGCTTGTTATCTTTTCAACTCTAAAGGTCTCAGAACTCTATGGACAGGTAACACTTGTTAAATCTACTACACTGCATTGTCCCCGATCAAACTCTGTTTTGTTTCCCCACCATCACAATCAATGCTGTTTTAAAATAACCAAGGAGGAATGGGAAAGGAGGCCAAAAGAAGCATAAAATACCTGTAAAGTACAGTTCATCATCCGCACTATGTAATCAAACTGCTGGTGGTCCAGTATTGCCCGATTTTGCTGAACATGCAGGCTTAGCTCCTGTGTGAGGCACTGTCGAGCTGCCTTTCCTTTTAGTGCCCTCAACGCAGCGGGCAGAGTCTGCAGAGAAGAAATCCTAACCTCATTAAAATGATCTGAAATGTCACTGAAATACTGGCAGTCTTTAATTCTTTGTCAAGACACTTCAAATAAGAACAGTAAATTAAAAGTCCAAATGAATCCAGAGCCAGAACATCAAATTCTCATGATAACTGATTTTTTGCTAAACGAGGCATTGACATTCAAGCTCTGATTGCTCTTTTTATATACACCATTAATCAACTGCAGAAATTTTCTGCTAAATCTCGAAGTGGGGAAAAATGAATACAGATAAGTAACAAAACGAATATGAAATCAGTCAGAAGATTATTGTGCATGAGAGTGAGGGCTCTCTGTCACTCTGGTAGAGACAGAACATATGATGGGCTAGGTCCTGAGAATCTGTCCTGATATATAGTGAATTATAAAGTTTTTCAGCATGAGATTGGGATGGACACATTATTCACAAGCAGTGGAGCCACTAGTATGTTATGCGGATCATCCCAAACAAGTGCCAATAAAATCTTTATACCATGCCATGATTTATTCTAAATAAACTACATATTTTATGGAAAAACTATTTTAAAAATACTTGGAAAAATTATTACAAATTTTATTGGGATTCTTTCATACCCCTCCACTACTAAAGCCAAGTGACTTAGTACATGAACTCATCTATACAGGTCTCCATGGAGAGCAAATTTATAGCTAAATTTTAGAAATCTCTACAAATTTCCTAAAATAACTTTTCCAGACATAATATCTAGAATTCACTTCTAATATATGTCATTTTACAGCCTTGGTGAGTTCTGACATAATTAAACTACGTTCCTATTTCAGGATTGAATACTGTCTGGCATGAACCACAGATCTGTGAAATTTGAAAGGCAACTTCCTCCAAATCTAATGAGTGGGGGAGAAATAACATTTCTGGATCAACTTTTCCCCCTCCCTTTAAATGCAGACACTAGAAGTTGCTCAGAGGTTTTGAGTGTTGGAAATAGTCTCAAAAGAGGTGGATTTGTGGGCACAATGCAGGTGAGACAAAGACACTTAAGAATTCATTTTATCACATGGATTTCACCACTATATATGTGATATATGTACAAAACTGGAAAAAAAATAGTAGAATTAAAGCTCTCATTTGTTTTCTGAATCAAGCTGACAATCCACTTGGTTTTCTGGCCTGAGCTTTTTGTTGTAAAAAATAAATAAATAAATGATATGCTGTTGAATTTAATAGTTGTAAAATTAAAAGCTGGCCATATCTGAAAGGCAGAAGTAATAAAACTATCAAGGACAACAATTGTGGCAAGTTACTAGTGGATTTTACTAAAAATGAGTCAAATAGTTAAGCACTGTCCTGTGTTCTATACATTGTACTAAATTCTGTTATCACTTTTAAAACAGACAAGAAATTAACTTAGTTGAAAAGTTCAATAGAGCACCTGTTGGCAAACAATGAGATTAAATGACTATGCCTATATTTTGTTTACATTCCTCACAACTGGAACAATTAGGCTGAAACTCTCAATTATCTTTTTTGTAAACCCATATGGAAAATAATATGTGATGAATAATCTCTGGATGGTTAGCCAAAAATTGAATGATCATACTGAACATTAAAAACAGGTCTTCAGAGGGAGCAATTGCGCACTACCATATGGTACTGTATTTAGACAATTTGGTGGTTATACTGCTTACCATTATCACACATTTAAATGACTGAACAGATAATGAACATTAAAATACACAACAAGAAATGTGACAGGGTTTGAGAGGAGGTCACTCAGTCACTTACCATGTGCTAGTTTAACTTGGAGGCAGTAAATGCTTATTTAGGAGAGTTAACTTTATTATTATTATTACCTTTTCAGTCTCCAAATTTTTATTTTCAAATATGAATGAGATGCAGTTTCTAACAACTTCCAGCCTCTGTGCACTGTTGAAAACTGTACTGGCCTTTTCCATTATGGAAACTAACAAAGAAAGAGAAGTACACACAAATGTAAAACAGTTTCTCTGTAAAAGCCACAAATAGTAATTAGACAGTACTTTTAGAAAAATCCTAACATGGCTTCAAATCTAAATTTTATTTTGCTAAGTTGTTTGTCATTATTAGGCTTATATGAGAAGGAATTTACAAACTGTTAAGTAGCCTTTAAAAACAAGTTCTTGCTCAGTCTTGCTTTTTTTCAGTTACCCTTATGCAGGACAGCCTGCCGCTGGCTTGCTGGTGGTCGTGCTCTGAATTTTAAGTGGAGTATTTATTTGCTTGTTTTGGTTGTCTGTTTCATATAGACAACCAGACTCCAACCTGTAAAACTAAATTAATGGTATTAACATACTAATTGAGTCTGGATTTCAAGATCACTATCTTAATCAATATGGCATGAAAAAAGTGAATTCTATGACCCTGTCATTTATTTTCATCTTACTGTACAGGGATGGAAATCACAGTTACATGAGTACAACAGTATTTCTTTTTTTTTAATTTCTGCCCTTCCTGGCTCCTCGTCTTAATCGCTCTTCTTTGGTTTGTCCACACACACAGATTAATGTTGGAGTCGCTACCAGGCCAGTTGATAATGAATTAGTGTAGAACCTTTCTTCGGCTCCATCTCACAATGCTAACCATACTTTTTTTTTTACACTCACCAAACTCAATATTACAGAAACACTTCAAATTTCTGTTTGTAATTTCACTTTCCTGAAGTTATACTCTCTCTCTGACAACCTCTGTTATGCATGCTTTGCATCTTTATTTTGCCTTGCTGCAAAAGTGTACAACCATATCAGTTATCTCTCCTAAGTTTTAAATCCAACAAACTGCAGTGGCTAATTAAAATAGGTCTTATTTTTTAGCCAGCTGTAGGTTAAACAACTGCATAGTTCCATATTTGCCTAGTTTTTAAAGAAACAAAACACAAAGCATTTATTAAATAAATTGATAGTTCACTATCCATTACTTCTGTTATCATGTACACCGAAACAAGTGTAAAGCAGACACTCAAGTCTTGCATGCAACCTGATGTATCTCATTCTTCTACTAAAACAAAGGGGGTAATTCATTTTCACATGAGGATTCTTACACTCAAAAATGTGCAAATCAATGAACCATGACAAATTTCAGGTAGCCAGATTTTTCTGTTGACAGTCCAATGAACATTGTGTGTATTGTGCTAAGAACCATCCTTTTTGATAACCTGATTAAATAATACATGGTTTCTTAAAATAGAGGAACCTAGAGCTGTTTCAAAGAATTTACAAAACTGGATCCTCCATAATAAAAATCCTCAGAAGAATCAAGCATTTAAATGATCTTCTGACTTGAAAAGCAAGTTTACAACCCGGTTCTCCTATCTAGAATTTGCTGAATTCTAGAGATTATTTGATAGATCTAGCATTCTCTTGCTCTTGCTTTCCCTCTCCCCCTCCACCTTCCCCCCATCAAAAATAGAGAGAACGCCATGGATATGAGAGCAGAATATGCCTTTCCCCCCCACACACACACACACATAAGAGCTCCTATGTGTGCTGACATAGCCAACATGAGGAAAGGGAATTAATATTAAAAAGGTGTACACTGGAAAATCTACAGTTCAATCAGATAAAGGCAAGTTCCTCATTTCTTTGGGAAACTTTCTACCTGGATTTGTTCTGAGAAAGTTTATAATACCTAGCTCCTATTAAAAAAGGTATTGAAATGGCACATTGATCTTACATTAATTCTGAAACCAACCCACTACATAAGTGCTGAATTGGGAACAACAAATTTGATATATTAATGATATGTTCAATTCATTACGATAGGAATTCCCTTCTTGCCTTCCCTCATCTCTCAGTAAAACACCCCATTAAAACACATTTTAATTAAAGTAGATGTTTTCACTCATGCTAATATGGATTTATAAATATACGGCAGATAACAATGCAACATACCAACAGGCGGACCAGCAGGAACCACACACTTTTTTTCTACCCGAGTAGCCGGTGGTGCACTTTGGTTCTTAGCCAGGCCTTCTTGAATTAGCTCCTTAACCCGGCTGTCATTAATTTTGGGGAAAGGAAGGATATGAACTCGTAAATGGGATCCCTCCGTGGGCCGTGGAACTTTCTGGAATGCCATGTGAGGATTTGGATTCTCCTGCAACCAAACAACATAACATCTTACACTAAAATAGTTATTTTATATTAACACTTCATATAGAAGCAGCACAATATCTTGGAACACAGACAAATAAAGACTAGTCACACAATAGGTGAAGTTGGCAGGTGCTCCCCGCTACTGAAAAAGGCCTTAGTCTTTGTAACAGCACCAGAACATTTTAGCATTACAATAATCTTTGCACAAGCACAAAAAATTCTTCTACATTTTTCAGGCATTGAATATTTGGCTTGTTGAAAAAGTGTAAAGCCCAATTTCATGGACAATTTGTGTGCCCCTTATGCTTAAAGAATAAAAACTCTACGTACTCAAAATGTTATGTTCCAAATTCTCATCAATCCAATCCCCTTAACTGTAACTTTATCAACTTCACTTTTATGATTTTAAAGGATTTTATGAACAGTTTAATTCCTGGGTAAGCTCATATGATGTTGAAATGACAGAGAAATGTCACAGTATGCTCCTCAGCCACACAATTTACAAAATGAGTTTTGTTGGCATTCAAAGCAACTCAGAGGAGAAAGGGAGAAAATGGAAATGATTGCTTAAATTAAGCCAGATAAACTTAACTTAGTGCACAACTGACACTTAGCTGGTAGGTAACCAAAACAGCCAACCCTTTCACTATTGGAAAGGTTAGAGGAGTGGTGTGATACACAGTCATTTCACTAGGTTGAGTAGCTGAAATATATAAATGTCTCCAGCCACACAGACACCATAATAATGAACACAAAATAAGAATTTAATAGAGTAATTTCTTAGTCATAGAGTAAGAATGCACAAAACCTTGTTCTATCTGTATTAATTACAAGATACATAATTTTTGGAAGGAATTCAATTAGAATTTCACCCTCGGTATAAGTTTCAGGTTTCCTCTGCCCTCTTGCAGCACAACAGAGCAGTGATAGCATATTGAATCTTTCTGGAAATCCAAGGGATTTTCTGTTTGTCCAATCAAGTCTACATCATTATAGCAAGGGCAAATGAAAGTGTTAAGTGATCTTCTGCATGACTGGTTACATATATGTTGTTTATAACATATTTCTCTCCTCTGAGCAAGGAAGAACTAGTGTGTTCCTTGCATGTTCACGGAAATTTCTAGAATAGTGTCTGCGGCAGACAATATATAAATTAGAGCATTAGAAAGGGGAGTGCTTTGGGAACATCAATATGAGGACTTTGATGAGAGAGTTCTTTTGGTTTATGGTACAAAACTATCTGGTTTCTGTCCATTATGTTGCAGAGACTGGATTTTCCTTGCTTCTTTCATGCCCAGGTCTAGCATAGTTTCTCTACACAGTCAGGAGAAGGAGTATTTCAAGAGCACAATATATAAATATAAGATTCACAAAGTGAAAATGCAGTTTTGTGTACCACACTTTACCAGGTTTCCATCAGTGGGCATGTCTCTGTAGCTACTAAACTCCTGCCTGAAGAGAAGCTCAATATGGCTCTATAGCTCACTGTATTCACTAGACACAACTTGGAGGATATGGACAAAAAATCAACTAGAAGAAGAAAAGAAGGGCCAAAACCACAACAGCAAAACAGATATGTAACAGGGAGTTGGGACATAGGGTCTTTGAATCAGAGAAATGGAAAAGTTCAGAGGTCATCTTGTATGCAGTACAGTTGTAGCCATATGGGTCGCAAGATATTAGAGACACAAGGTGGGTGAGGTAATATCTTTTATTGGACCAATTTGGACAATCTTGTCCAGGGCCGCCCAGGGGCGGCAAGTGGGGCAATTTGCTCCAGGCCCCGGACCCTGCAGGGGCCCCGCAAGCCCTGGCCCGGCGGCAGTCCGGGTCTTCGGCGGCATTTAGGCGGCGGGGGGTCCTTCAGTCCTGCTGAAGACGCGGAGCGACTGAAGTGCCCCTGGCTGCTGAAATCCCGGACCGCCACCGGTGGGTACAAGAGCCGCTGCTCCCCCGCTTTGCCCCAGGCCCTCTGAATCCTCTGGGTGGCCCTGATCTTGCCTCTCTCACCAACAGAAGTTGGTCCAATAAAAGAGATGATCTTACCCACCATGTCTCTATACAGGTCATCTTGTCTATTCAATGGAAATTAATGTAGTATGGTTCCCTAAAGAATATTCTCCAAGGTTTTTGCTTTTTTCAGTTTTAAATAACTTAAGAGATTAGGACTTCCATTATTCCTTTTGGAAGGCTATTTCACAGTGTAACAGATATTACCATTAACAAATATTTTGTGATATTCACCCTAAATTTTCCTTTCCTCATATTTTTACATTACTCTTATAGTTACTTATTTATCCATTTTTGTTTATAAAAGTGCCTAAAGTTTCTGAGCATTGTACAAAGTGTTAAGAAGACATCTGTACTGCTGCAAAACTATGGGTTTCCGATCACTAAAATCAACCTTAATTAAGCAAAAGCATGGAAGAAGAGAGAGAGAGAGAGAGAGAGAGAGAGAGGCCTTACACCATGTCTTAAAAATGTACAGATCCTGGATCTGATGCGGGAAAAAAACAAATTCTCCATACTAAGAATGCCCTGGGGAGAGAGACTATCTTCCTTATGCCTCCAATATAGATATGGCAAAGAACCTTAAAATCCCTCTAGGCTGAAATCAGACTTGGTGCGTAATTTTCACCACTGGAGTCTCACCTTCATCCCAGATAGTTCATAGTTCTTCTTTTGCAGATAATTTGAATATCAAAATAATCTTTGAGGATGACATATAGGGAGCGAACGCTGAGGATACTGATAGGCATGGACATCAGCAGTAGCGTATTTACCCTTAGAAAACTAAATAGTACCATCAGGTCATTCAGTCTTCCTGAGTAGACCAGTAAAATAAGTCTTCTGCCATGATGGGGGCAAAAGTAAGTTTTAATGTCAAACAGGAGGTGACTGGACCATATCAGGACAGTTTTCAACCTTCTAAAAACTCAGTTCAAAACCAGTATCTAAAGAATTTCCACCTATATGGATAGAGCCCCAATCCAGATGGGAAAGGCTAATATCAGATGTATGATCTTTAGACAGCCTAGTACAGCTATTGTCTGCATGGATGCTGAAATCATTTAAGACAGTAAGCTGGGGTAGGTCCATGAAACTAAGTGAAACGAAAGCTCTGTAGTACAACACGGTGATCTTGACCACCTCCTCTGCACCTCACTAACCAATTACTCTCTGAGCCTTGGTATTTACAAATACCAGTAAATGTCTACCACAATCTATAAGGAAAGCTTAAAAAAACTAGGTGTGAGAAAAGAAGACTATAGGGGGACAGCCTTCAAATGTGTTAAAGACTGTCATAAAGAAGACAGTGATCAATTACTCTTCAAGACCACTGAAGGTAGGACAATCTGCAGATTTAGGTTAGATATTAGGAAAAGCTTTCTAACTATAAGAATAGTTAAGTTCTGGAATAGGGTTACACCAAGGGAGGTTATGGAATCCCCATCGCTACAGGTTTTTAAGAAGAGGTTGGACAAACAATTGTCAGGGATGGACTAGGTATACTTGCTTCTACATAAGCATGTAGGGATGGACTAAATGACCTCTCAAGGTTGCTTCCAGCCCTACATTTCTAGGATTGTATATGCCTCATGCCTTAGTGGTCACCAAGTCAAGGTCCTAGAAAAGACATCATGTGTCAACTCCTTTTAAAACAGAGAGGATAAAGAGTACCAAGACCAATTACACTGGTCTACAATTTTTGAGAAGTCGTCTGCTTCAGAGATAAAATGTGCTATTTATTATGTATTTTGATGTGCTAAATTCAAATATGACAATTAAAACAACTGATTGGCTACTGTTTCTAAGATATTTAAGTTTTTACATTTTATGTCTATGTATATTGTGTAGATAGTAGAGTTTTAATCATAAATTGTAAACCTAGGTCTTTTCATGTGTTTATGGTTGCTTTACATAATATTTCACCTGTCCTGTTTATGTAACACTTTAAAAATCAGCAAAAGGGTTATATAAATAAAATTGATTATGAAACAAAAGGCAAAAAAACTATTATGTACATAGTTTAGTTCTATTCAGTGTCTACTCGGCGCTTCTTGGCTTGTCTCTTGTATTCATTAAATGGAGCATCTCTTGTCACTGTCTAGCAATAGTCGGCAAGCATTGATGGGCTCCATTTGCCCTGATAGCGTTTCTCCATTGTTGTAATGTCCTGGTGAAATTGCTCGCCGTGCTCGTCGCTCACTGCTCCGCAGTTTGGTGGAAAAAAATCTAGATGAGAGTGCAAAAAATGTATCTTTAGTGACATGTTGCAACCAAAGCTTTTGTATGCCTTGAGGAGGTTTTCCACCAACAACCTGTAGTTGTCTGCCTTGTTGTTTCTGAGAAAATTTATTGCCACTAACTGGAATGCTTTCATTGCCGTCTTTTCCTTGCCACGCAGTGCATGGTCAAATGCATCATCGCGAAGAAGTTCACGAATCTGAGGACCAACAAAGACACCTTCCTTTATCTTAGCTTCACTTAACCTTGAAAATTTTCCACAGAGGTACTTGAAAGCTCCTTGTGTTTTGTCAATGGCCTTGACAAAGTTCTTCATCAGACCCAGCTTGATGTGTATGGGTGGTAACAAAATCTTCCTTGATTCAACAAGTGGTGGATGCTGAACACTTTTCCTCACAGGCTCCAATGACTGTCGGAGTGGCCAATCTTTCTTGATGTAGTGGGAATCTCTTGCACGACTATCCCATTCGCAGAGAAAACAGCAGTATTTTGTGTATTCAGTCTGCAGACCAAGCAAGAGAGCAACAACCTTCAAATCGCCACAAAGCTGCCACTGATGTTGGTCATAGTTTATGCACCTCAAAAGTTGTTTCATGTTGTCATAGGTTTCCTTCATATGGACTGCATGACCAACTGGAATTGATGGCAAAATATTGCCATTATGCAGTAAAACAGCTTTAAGACTCGTCTTCGATGAATCAATGAACAGTCTCCACTCATCTGGATCGTGAACGATGTTGAGGGCTGCCATCACACCATCGATGTTGTTGCAGGCTACAAGATCACCTTCCATGAAGAAGAATGGGACAAGATCCTTTTGACGGTCACGGAACGTGGAAACCCTAACATCACCTGCCAGGAGATTCCACTGCTGTAGTCTGGAGCCTAACTCCTCTGCCTTACTCTTGGGTAGTTCCAAATCCCTGACAAGGTCATTCAGTTCACCTTGTGTTATGAGGTGTGGTTCAGAGGAGGAGGATGGGAGAAAATGTGGATCCTGTGACATTGATGGTTCAGGACCAGAAGTTTCATCCTCTTCCTCATCTGACTCAAGTGAGAATGATTCTGGTGCATCAGGAACCAGCAGTCCTTCTCCGTGGGGTACTGGGTGTATAGGTGATGGAATGTTTGGATAATGCACAGTCCACTTTTTCTTCTTTGACACACCTTTCCCAACTGGAGGCACCATGCAGAAGTAACAATTGCTGGTATGATCTGTTGGCTCTCTCCAAATCATTGGCACTGCAAAAGGCACAGGTTTCCTTTTCCTGTTCAACCACTGGCGAAGATTTGTTGCACAAGTGTTGCAGCATATGTGTGGGGCCCACCTCTTGTCCTGATCTCCAATTTTGCAGCCAAAATAAAGGTGATAGGCTTTCTTAACCATAGTGGTTATACTGCGCTTTTGTGATGCAAAAGTCACTTCACCACAAACATAGCAGAAGTTATCTACACTGTTCACACAAGTACGAGGCATCTCTGCTCACTTTGGCTAAACAGAAATGTGTCCCTTTGCAAAATCAAACACTGAGAAATAAGAGAGCATGACACTGTGTGATTTCTAGAGCTGATATAGGGCAATTTGTTCAGCAGAGTGATGTAAGCTCCGTTATGATTGCATCATCCATGACTTCTAGGAATAACATGATGCAATTCATATCATGTATGACGCAATACCATCTTCAGATTGCATCATTCATTGTTTTGCCTAAAAAGCAAGTACTGTCCAAACCCAGTCATAGATTTATTCATAGAGCCAGTCAACGATGTATTTTAGTCATTTCTGGTTTAAATTGAGATCCCTTCCCTTTATAACTCACTTATCCTCCGCCATTCCCAAGTCATGGGTCGTATATACTGACCCAATAGCATATCTTGAAAACTAGAGCGAATCAACAATTTTAAGCATCATTTTCGTTCTCAGTGACCCAGAACTAGTAAAGTTTGACTACATTTATTTCAGAAGCATTTTGGCTGTCGAGCAGTATTACAGCCCTTCAACCAATGGACTGTGATGAAATTAAAATTATTTTAAAGCATAAGCTATAAAGTAATCAATTTAATTAGAAAAACATGCTTCAAAACAATATTATTTCAAAATTGTATTACAGCTTTTTATGGACCATTGCAACTTTAAAAAAAGTCTACAGTTCTTAATCCTAAAAACCTTTTAAGTTTTTCCCACCCTTGATCTGAAATGCTTTGATCTAAGAATTATTTGTCAAGCAAAACTAGTTTAAAGTATAACAAATTCATACTCTCCATCTGAAGAAAACAGAAATTGGCCTAATCTTCCAAACATTAATTTGGATACTATGCAAGGTCCTTAAAACAGCTCAGCTGAAGAAACATTGGGGCTCAAGTGATTTTATTTTTATACAAAAGGTATCTAAATCGTCCCTCAGTTTGATAAGCAATACTTGCAGGGATGGTAATATGATATTAAGAAAAATTTGGTGAAACTGAGATTTGCAACCCTGGCTCAATGCAAATGTTAATATTTTTGTATTAATAGTTTTTGCCTGGGTAAAAAGCCTTGTGCCAATATAGATGCATTTAGACTGATCTGGAGCATTATGCATAGCTGCAAAGATTGCTGAATATACTCAATCCCTGAAAATAATTTTATTCAGGAATGCTGGACTCAGAAAAGGCAGTTAAAGACATGACAATTCACATTCATTTCATATTTCATTCACAATTCTGTGTTCTTTATTACTTACTTTTTAGTCCAAAAAACCCATTTGCCCTCCACCGCAAATTGCAAGTAAGAGATTCTTTCTAAGTAAAAAAGAAAAAAACTGTGCAACCTTATGTTCAGAGCAGGGCAGGACATTGATTCATCTGTTCTATTAGAATGATCTCTACATTAGCTGCTACGTAATCAGTATGAGGCTGGCCTCAGTCTCAACACTTATGTGCTGTGCTGCAACGGAATCACATAATAGGCTTCTATAACTGTCGCGTCTACTCAGGATATAAGACGGTTACTCACCGTTGTAACTGTTGTTCTTCGAGATGTGTTGCTCATATCCATTCCAATCAGGTGTGCGCGCGCCACGTGCACGATCGTCGGAGAATTTTCTACCCTAGCAACACCCGGCGGGTCGGCTGTGGAGCCCCCTAGAGTGGCGCCTTCATGGCGCTGGATATATACCCCAGCCGACCCGGCGCCCCCTCAGTTCCTTCTTGCCGGCTACTCCGACAGTGGGGAAGGGGGGCGGGTTTGGAATGGATATGAGCAACACATCTCGAAGAACAACAGTTACAACGGTGAGTAACCGTCTTTTCTTCTTTGAGTGCTTGCTCATATCGATTCCAATCAGGTGACTCCCAAGCCTTACCTAGGTGGTGGGGTCGGAGTGAGACATCGCTGTGTGCAAAACCGCTGACCCGAATGCAGAATCGTCTCTGGATTGCTGCACCAGCGCATAGTGAGCTGCGAATGTGTGGACTGACGACCAAACTGCAGCTCTACAAATGTCCTGGATCGGAACTTGAGCCAGGAAGGCAGTCGAGGAAGCTTGGGCCCTCGTTGAGTGAGCGGTGAGGTGCGGTGTTGAGACACCGGCCAGGTCATAGCAAGTCCGGATGCAAGACATGATCCAGGAGGATAGGCATTGTGAGGAGACCGGTAAGCCTTTCATTCGGTCAGCCACTGCAACGAAGAGTTGCGTCGTCTTTCTAAAGTGCTTTGTGCGGTCAATATAGAAAGCCAGGGCCCTGCGTACGTCCAAAGAATGCAAACGCTGGTCTTGGCGAGTAGCATGTGGTTTAGGATGGAAGACTGGGAGAAATATATCCTGATTGATGTGAAACGGAGAGACCACCTTAGGAAGAAAGGCAGGATGTGGACGAAGCTGCACTTTATCCTTATGGAAAACCGTGTAAGGGGGCTCAGATGTAAGCGCCCTGAGTTCAGACACGCGCCTTGCTGAGGTGATGGCTACGAGGAAGGCTGTCTTCCAGGATAGGTACAGAAGTGAACAGGTGGCCAGTGGCTCGAATGGAGGCCCTGTGAGCTTGGAAAGAACCAGGTTGAGATCTCACGTCGGAACGGGCTGACGTTGTTGTGGGTACATCCGGTCTAAGCCCTTGAGGAATCTAACGACCATCGGGTTAGAGAATACCGAGGACGCAAGTTCCCCTGGGTGAAAAGCCGATATAGCGGCCAGGTGAACTCTAATTGAAGATATCGCCAAACCCTGCTGTTTTAGGGAGAGGAGATATTCCAATATGAGAGGAATAGGTGCCTGTAATGGGGACACGGCTCGTTGTTCGCACCAGCAGGAGAACCTCTTCCACTTGGCCAAGTACGTGGTCCGTGTTGAAGGCTTCCTACTGCTCAGCAGAATCTGTTGGACAGAGTGCGAGCATTGCCGCTCTGCCTGGGTGAACCATGGAGCAACCACGCCGTGAGGTGGAGTGATTGTAGGTCGGGATGACGTAGTCGGCCGTGGTCCTCAGAGATGAGATCTGGACACAACGGAAGCGGGATTGGTGTCTGAACCGAGAGCTCCAACAGTGTGGTGTACCAGTGTTGCCTCGGCCACGCTGGAGCGACTAGAATTACTCGAGCCTGGTCTCTGCGTAGTTTGAGCAGCACCTTGTGGACCAGAGGAAATGGGGGGAAGGCGTAAAACAGGTGGTCTTTCCAAGGAAGGAGAAATGCGTCCGATAGAGAGCCCGGAGCTCGCCCTTGTAGGGAGCAGAATGCATGGCACTTCCTGTTTGCTCGAGATGCAAACAGGTCGACCTGGGGAAATCCCCACCTCGGGAAAACAGAATAGATGATGTCTGGACGAATAGACCACTCGTGCGTCTGAAAGGACCTGCTGAGTCGGTCCGCTAAAGTGTTCTGGACTCCAGGGAGGAACGATGCCGTGAGATGGATTGAGTGGGTGATGCAGAAGTCCCACAGGCGAATGGCCTCTTGGCATAGAATCGACGAACGTGCTCCTCCTTGCTTGTTGATGTAAAACATGGCCGTGGTGTTGTCGATGAGAACCAACGCACAGCGTCCACGTAGGAGATTGAGAAATGCCTGGCACGCCAGGCGCACCGCCATCAGTTCCCGAACACTGATGTGCAGGGCTAGCTGGGGTGCAGTCCACAGGCCCTGGGTATGGTGTTCGTTGAGATGGGCACCCCAACCCAGAGATGAAGCGTCTGTGACCAGGTGCAGAGAGGGTTGTGGGGCGTGAAACGGCATCCCCTCGCAAACCACACTGTGATCTAGCCACCAGGTGAGGGAGGTCAAGACCGAGTTCGGAACCGTGATCACCATGTTCCCGATATGGGCGGTATACCGATGACACCCAGGTCTGGAGTGGGCGAAGCCGAAGTCTGGCATGCCTGGTTACGTACGTGCAAGACGCCATGTGACCCAGCAGGGTGAGGCACGACCTCACCTTGGTAATTGGGAAGGCCCTGAGTCCTCGAATGAGGCTTGTGATGGTATGAAAACGATTGTCTGGTAGAATAGCTTGTGCACGTCCGGAGTCTAGGACTGCCCCAATAAATTCTATCCTCTGGGTAGGCTCTAGCGTGGATTTCTCTTTGTTGAGTAGGATGCCCAACGCGTGGAATGTGTGTACTATTATGTGTACGTGAGCTCGAACTTGCTCTCTGGTGCGACCGCGTATCAGCCAGTCGTCCAAATACGGGAACACCTGTACCCCTTGTCGACGAAGGTATGCCGCCACGACGGCCATACATTTTGTGAACACTCTTGGGGCTGAGGATAGGCCGAAGGGAAGGACTGCAAATTGGTAATGTACCTTGTTTACCACAAATCGCAGGAAGCGCCTGTGAGGCGGGTAGATTGCTATATGGAAGTATGCGTCCTTCATGTCGAGGGCGGCGAATCAGTCTCCAGGATCCAGGGAAGGGATAATGGTCCCCAATGAGACCATGCGGAACTTCAACTTTACTACGAATTTGTTGAGTCCGCGTAAGTCTAAGATGGGTCGCAGACCCCCTTTGGACTTGGGGATCAGGAAGTAACGGGAATAAAATCCCCTGCCCCTTAATTCTAATGGAACCTCCTCTATGGCCCCAAAGATAGGAGCGTAGAAACCTCCTGTATAAGGAGTTGCTCGTGAGAAGGATCCCTGAAGAGGGACGGGGAGGGGGGGTGGGAGGGGGGGGAAGAAGAAAACTGGAGAGCGTATCCCCACTCCACCGTGCGAAGGACCCAACGGTCTGAGGTTATAAGGGACCAAGCACGGTGGAAATGGGAGAGGCGATCCCGAAAGGAGGGGGCTGGATTCTGGGAGATGACTGGGGCGCCGTCCTCGACCGCACCTTCAAAAGTTCTGCCTAGGGCCTGAAGGTGGCTGAGGTGGCCCCTGGTTCTGACCGGGTTGAGGGCCGGTCAACCTCCTCCTACCACCTCGCCCCCACCTTCTGGCAGAGTCCTGCCTCGGACGAGGTGGGGGGGGTAGAACCGCTGAGGCTGAGGTCGAAATGGCCTGCGCTGGGGTCCCGGAACATGCATCCCTAGGGAGCGCATGATTGTTCTCGAGTCCTTGAGGCTCTGCAGACGAGAGTCCGTCTTGTCTGAGAACAATCCGTGTCCCTCAAAGGGTAAATCCTGCAGAGTTTGCTGCAGTTCCGGAGGCAAGCCCGAGACCTGGAGCCAGGAGATTCTCCGCATAGCGATACCTGAAGCCAGGGTTCTCGCAGCCGAGTCTGCTATGTCCAAGGAGGCCTGTAAGGAGGTCCGTGCCACCTTCTTACCCTCCTCCACTAAGGCCCCAAACTCTTCCCTGGAGTCTTGGGGAACCAATTCCTTGAACTTCCCCATAGAGTTCCAGGAATTAAAGTTATAGCGGCTCAGGAGCGCCTGCTGATTAGCCGCTCTAAGCTGTAGCCCCCCGGCTGAATAAACCTTACGCCCAAACAAATCGAAGCGCTTAGCGTCCTTCGATTTGGGCGCTGCGGCCTGCTGACCGTGGCGCTCCCTTGCATTCACCGATGACACCACCAGTGAACACGGCTGGGGATGAGTGTACAAGTACTCATAGTCCTTTGAGGGGACAAAGTACTTTCTTTCCACCCCTCTGGCTGTGGGTGGAATAGAGGCAGGAGTTTGCCATATCGTAGTGGCGTTAGCCTGGATCGTACGGATCAGGGGCAACGCCACTCTGGATGGGGCATCCGCGGAGAGGATGTTCACAATGGGGTCCTGCACCTCCACTATGTCCTCTGCCTGTAGGTCCATATTACGTGCCACCCTACGTAATAGGTCCTGGTGTGCCCGGAGATCTATCGGGGGTGGACCTGTGCTCGTTGTGCCCGCCACCGCCTCATCTGGGGAAGATGAGGAAGATGCCTCAGGTGGCAAGGGATCTAAGGGCGGGTCATGGTCCAATGAGCCCTGGAGCGGAGCATCACCTGCCCCTGGGTCCAGGACGTCAGGTGGTGCGGGCACGGACGCCTCCATGCCCCCTGGAGGAGGGCGAGAGATGGTGGACTCTGGGGCCCTTCGCTCAGAGTGCACCGAGCGAGAGGCTGATGGTGGTGGAGCCCCTTGCGCTTGGTGGTACGCCCACGGGGTCCAGAACGACCAGTGTGAAGGTCCCTGAGCGGGATCCTCCGCTACCTCCTGCCAGTGGCCCATGTCCGGCTCAGCGGCCTGCCCCTGAGGGGGGTATGCCGATCTCGATGCCCCATCGGAGGAACGGGACACTGATCTCGATGGCCATGGCGGTGCCGACCGCGCCGAGATGAGCTCCGGAAGATACGGTGCCGTTCGGTGCCGGTCCGGAGATGAACGGTCCCTATGCGGTGCCGGTGAGCGGTGCCGAGATCGGGATCGGTGCCGATGACCACGTCGGTGCCGAGAGTCCGACCTGGAAGGCGACCTCGAGTAGGCCCGGTGCCGGGAGCGGCCCTTCGACGTCGAGCGTCGCTCGTATCGGTGCCAGGAACTACGTCTCGAGTTCGAACGGTACCGACGATCATAACGGTGCCGGGACATAGAACGGTGCCACGACGATGATCTTAGCCGCGAGTACGACCGGTGCCGAGGTGATAGTCGGCGCCGGGACTGCGAGCGGCGTCGGGACCTGCTTCGTGACCTGGATCGGTGCCGTGGTTCCAGACCTTGAGACGGTGGGCGCATCATGGCAGGTTTTCCCCTGGATTGCACCGGACGAGGAGCCAACGGTGCCGGTAGTTGGGGCGGTGCCGGCTCCGTGAGAGCAATCAAGTCTCTCGCCGTCGCGAAGGTCTCTGGGGTCGACGGGAGACACGGCTCTACCACTGACCGCGGTGGTGATCCCGTCCGCACCGGACTCAACGGCCTCGGAGCCGGAGTCGACGGTGCCGGAGGCACCTGCTTTTGGTGCTCCACCGGTGGACGCGGCTCTACCCCCGGCACCGGGGGGGCCGGCGTCTTCAGGACGGCAGTCTCCTGCGCCTTACGGGATTTCTTATGTCCCGGGGATAACGATCGGCGCCGAGGCACTTGCGGCAGGTGCGGTGCCGAAGGGGTCCGGTGCCGCGGAGGCTTGTCCGACTCCACCCGCGATGCAGGGGCAGTCGGTGCCGCAGGGGCACTGCGCACTGAGGCGCTTGGCGCTGGGGTTTGACGCGCCGATGGAGTGTCCGGGCTAAGTGCCGCCTCCATGAGGAGTTGCCGAAGCCGAAAGTCCCGCTCCTTTTTGGTTCTCGGTCTGAAGGCCTTACAGATCTTACACTTATCTGTTTGATGGGACTCTCCCAGGCACTTCAGACACGAGTCGTGCGGAACACTTGTGGGCATATGTTTAGCGCAGGACGCGCACTGCTTAAAGCCGGGAGCCTTGGGCATGAGCCCGGCTATGCGCCGGGGGAAAAAGGGGGGAAGAACAACCCCCTTAATCCCCTCTTAACTATCTACAACTATTAAAGGATAAACTGAACAACTATCTAAAACTATATAACAACTACAACTATCTACAAAAACGGAATAAGCTAGGGAGAGTGGAGAACAGCTATGCCGCGCTCCACAGTTCCAACGACCGTCAGGGGCGGTAAGAAGGAACTGAGGGGGCGCCGGGTCGGCTGGGGTATATATCCAGCGCCATGAAGGAGCCACTCTAGGGGGCTCCACAGCCGACCCGCCGGGTGTTGCTAGGGTAGAAAATTCTCCGACGATCGTGCACGCAGCGCGCGCACACCTGATTGGAATCGATATGAGCAAGCACTCGAAGAAGAACTGGTTGGTTTGCTGTGGCTCTGTAGGCTGTCTTGGGATCTCTCTCTACTGCTATCAATGTAGTGCTTCTCTTACATGCAGACGTGTGTGTTCTGCCTCTTAGTAAATGTAGCAGAAGCCTACTTTTTTCAGGAAGACCTCTCCCATAGTTAGCATTAATAGCATTGTATCTCACTGCTACTAGGTAGTGAGAATGTCAATCAGATTGATAAAAGATTTACTCTTCAATCAGCTACTTTCTGGGATTCATTGTTAATCATGCCAGTAACGTTCTTACATTATTTGTAGTGAGGTTCTGCCTAAGAGCCCGGTCACAGATCAGAGCTTCATTGTACCAGATGCTGTGCAAACACAAAGAACTCAAAGTTTACATATAAGACAAGAGAGAACTGATGGATACACCAAACAAACATGGGAGCACAAGGTAGTAACAAGACTATATTGCTGAGCAAGAGAAGAGCAGTCAAAACATACCAGTTAACTAATTACTAACAAGTTCTTTGTAGGCATCACAGCAGAGGAGAATTTTAAGATGGGATATTAAGGAGGGCAATGAGGTAACTTTATGAGCGTTTAAGAGGAGCTCCTTCCATGCATGGGGGAGCAGAAGAGAGAATGTAAAATGATTGTTTTAAAATTTAAGAAATTGGCAATGAAGGCTAGCATCATTAGCAGAGCAGAGGTGGGGACTGATATCTCGATTGTGTATACAAAATAACTCATGGTACGGGGAATAAGCCATGAAGGACTTAAAAATGAAAATGACTACTTTGCGTTTCATGCGGTGGAGAAGGGTGAGGCACTGTAGGGTTGCAAGAGAGGTGTGGAATGGTTGAAGTGATGAACCACGAAAATGAAGTTTACAGCTGTTTTTAAATGGATACAAATGGTACTAAGTATCAGGGGGTAGCCGTGTTAGTCTGTATCTACAAAACAACAAGGAGTCTGGTGGCACCTTAAAGACTAACAGATTTATTTGGGCATAAGCTTTTGTGGGTAAAAACCTCACTTCTTCAGATGCATAGAGTGAAAGTTACAGATGCAGGCATTATATACTGACACATGGAGAGCAGGGAGTTACTTCGCAAGTGGAGAACCAGTGTTGACAGGGCCAACTCAATCAGGATGGATGTAGTCCACTCCCAATAATAGATGAGGTGGTGTCAATTCCAGGAGAGGAAAAGCTGCTTCTGTAATGAGCCAGCCACTCCCAGTCCCTATTCAAGCCCAGATTAATGGTGTTAAATTTGCAAATGAATTTTAGTTCTGCTGTTTCTCTTTGAAGTCTGTTTCTGAAGTTTTTTTGTTCAATGATAGTGACTTTTAAATCTGTAATAGAATGACCAGGGAGATTGAAGTGTTCACTTACTGGCTTATGTATGTTACCATTCCTGATGTCCGATTTGTGTCCATTTATTCTTTTGCAGAGGGACTGTCTGGTTTGGCCAATGTACATGGCAGAGGGGCATTGCTGGCACATGATGGCATATATAACATTAGTGGATGTGCAGGTGAATGAGCCCTTGATGGTGTGGCTGATGTGGTTGGGTCCTCTGATGGTGTCACCAGAGTAGATAGGTGGACAGAGTAGGCAACGAGGTTTGCTACAGGGATTGGTTCCTGGGTTAGTGTTTCTGTGGTGGGGTGTGTAGTTCCTGGTGAGTATTTGCTTCAGGTTGGGGGGTTGTCTGTAAGCGAGGACTGGCCTGCCTCCCAAGGTCTGTGAGAGTGAGGGATCATTTTCCAGGATAGGTTGTAGATCGTAGATAATGCGCTGGAGAGGTTTTAGCTGGGGGCTGTATGTGATGGCCAGCGGTGTTCTGTTGTTGTCCTTGTTGGGCCTGTCCTGTAGTAGGTGATTTCTGGGTACCCATCTTGCTCTGTCAATCTGTTTCCTCACTTCCCCAGGTGGGTATTGTAGTTTTACGAATGCTCGATAAAGATCTTGTAGGTGTTTGTCTCTGTCTGAGGGGTTGGAGCAAATTCGGTTGTATTTTAGGGCTTGGCTGTAGACAATGGATCGTGTGATGTGTCTTGGATGGAAGCTGGAGGCATGTAGGTATGTATAGAGGTCAGTAGGTTTCTGGTATAGGGTGGATCTCTTGTGTGGACTGGTCCAGGCTGAGGTTGATGGTGGGGTGGAAATTGTTGAAGTCCAGGTACCCGCATGGCCCCAAAGTATGCCAACATTTTTATGGCTGACTTAGAACAACGCTTCCTCAGCTCTCGTCCCCTAGTGCCCCTCCTCTACTTGCGCTACATTGATGACATCTTCATCAAATGGACCCACGGAAAGGAGGGCCTTGAAGAATTCCACCTGGACTTCAACAGTTTCCACCCCACCATCAACCTCAGCCTGGACCAGTCCACACAAGAGATCCATTTCCTGGACACTACAGTGCAAATAAGTGATGGTCACATAAACACCACGCTATACCGGAAACCTACTGACCACTATACGTACCTACATGCCTCCAGCTTCCATCCAAGACACATCACACGATCCACTGTCAACAGCCACGCCCTAAAATACAACCGAATTTGCTCCAACCCCTCAGACAGCGACAAACACCTACAAGATCTTTATCAAGCATTCATAAAACTACAATACCCACCTGGGGAAGTGAGGAAACAGATTGACAGAGCAAGATGGGTACCCAGGAATCACCTACTACAGGACAGGCCCAACAAGGACAACAACAGAACACCGCTGGCCATCACATACAGCCCTTAGCTAAAACCTCTCCAGCGCATTATCTACGATCGCCTGTGCTTTCAAGCCACTTGGGTCTGTGTAGCCTCAGGGGATAAGAGGGAAGGTCCTCTCATGGATCGTTAAAAGATAGGACAAAAAGATAAGAATAAAAGGTCAGTTTTCACAGTGGAGAGAGGTTCCCCAAAGATCTATACTGGGACCAATGCTGTTCAACAGATTCATAAATGATCTGGAAAACGGGGTAAATAGTGAGGTGGTAAAGTTTACAGATGATACTAAATTACTCAAGATAGTTAAGTCCAAAGCTGACTGCAAAGAGTTACAAAGGGATCTCATAAAACTGGGTGACGTGGCAACAAAATGGCAGATCAAATTCAACATTGGTAAATACAAAATAATGGACATTGGAAAATCTAACCTCAACTATATTCCTTAAATTGTTAGAGCCAAATTCTACCCTCATTTATGATATACGATCTCATTGAGTCCAATGTTGTTGAATGGGCATGAGGAAAGAATCTGACTCTTTGCAGGGAAAACAGTAAAATTCAGCCTTTAGCTTTATTGAGACAAATTCTCAATGAAATCAAACTAGGGAGTACTGGGCAAGCCTGAGATGTCTAGAAGGTAATAAGCGATAACATGGAGTGTATATGTGGGGATATTCTAGCCAAATCCTAATCTCTTAGATACTTCCAAGGGAGGTTATTAATACTTACTATGTCAGCAGGAAAGTCAACAGACAAATTATATCCCATATCATTTTTTCAGAAGATGCCAGTGTATTTCATATCATATTAGAACAACATGTGTGTCATGTTATAACTCTGGTAAAGAAATGTTAAGAGAACAACATCATGAGGTCAGCTTTAAAAATTGTAAGTTTTCACATTTCCAGCCAAGTTTATCAAACTTGGCTGCATTGAGAGTATTGTTCCAGTGTACTATCATTAGTCTTTCATTCCCATAGTCTTCTACAATTACCATGACAGAGGAGGTCCTGTTAAAAGCTGCAGCAAAAAGTTTTTAAAAAAACAAAGAAGTGGAACTGGATGGCTATGAATTTGGGAAGTGTGATATCCAGTTCAGTTTTTCACCTCTTAGTCACTAGTTTTAAATCCATCCCAGATAAGTAGTAACCAAATGTCAACACAAGCTGATGGCTGTTTATGTATTTAATTTTACGAAAGATACAAGAAGGCTCTTCTGTTCTCTGGCAAAATTCTATCTGTAAAGTTTGTCAATCCAGCATCAGACTAAATGATTGAAGGTCTTCTTAGCTAGCACTTTAATTCTTTAGTATGCACCTTGAAAAATTACACCTGAGAAGGCTTTTCAAGCCATATGTTTTGATATTATGAAATGTGGAAAAATCAATGCCAGTGATTAATCACACTAATACGAATTCTCTGCTTCTAAAAAATAAGTCCTGAATAGGCTCTGCATGCTGATAAATGTAGATGATGTGTAGCACTTATTCTGTAGAAAAATGTTTCCATCTTTCTGTCTACTTAAAATCAAATTATCAAGATTCACATTATGACCCCCCCACTTAAATTATGGGGAAAATCAAGCCTTATACTACAAAAATTCCTCAGAATAAGTGCCTGTATTATGCCATTCCAGGTGTGAAATCATTAGGAATGTAAGTCTAAACTGATCAACTTCACTACATAAAAATAGTAGGGAACAGTTGTCAAATTAATCCCTTCAATGCGTTGGGAGTTTAAGAATGATTACACCAGGGAACCCTTTGCATAACTTTTGGAATGTATGTTGTGCACCATGATGCTCTCTATTTAAATAGATTCAGATTTTAATATATGTGGCTTGATGCATGACAGTCTGAGGAATATCACTTAATTGTTAACTACATTTTGTCACTGGTGGTACCTTTGTTTTCAAGTAATTCTATAAGGTCAGTGATTTAAAATATTTATGCTCATAAATTAGACTAAAATGAATGAATATTGACTCTCCATTTTAAGAAATGTTAAAAGTATTGTCTAAACAGTCACATGCGCTTAGCGTTTCCCAAATGTGGCCACCATCGCCATATGTGGCCGCCAGGGGTTTTTCTTGCGGCCACAGCCTCCTGGGTAGTGATTGGGAGGTCAGGGGAGGGCGGCAAAGCATTCACCCTTCCCTGCGGCCACCAGTAGGGGTTGGGCCCTGCCCCCCTCTGGATCCACAAATGCCAGAGGAGCAGGCAGCCTGTGTGAGTTCCCCTCTTTCACAGGGGCAGTGGGGCTCGGGCTTCTGGCTCCGGCCACTGGGCTTCTGGTTCCGGCTGCAGGGTTTTGGGCTCTGGCCTCACCACCCTCCCCCGTCGACCATGGCCCCCGCCTTCCCCAGCCCTCCATTGCCTTGGCCCCCGCTGCCTCCCTACCCACCTCTCCATTCAGAGCTTGATTTGTCCCCCAGCTTACCATGGCTGAGTAAGTCTGCTGTGAAAAGCAATATTAACAAACGTACAAATATCAGTTTTCAAAGGAGCTGACTAGGAAGTCTAAAAAACAAACAAACCAGCAACCAAAAAAACCAGAAGTAGCAACAAAAAAGAAAAGAACTCGCAAAGCACCTTATTTTGTTTCTATTCTGTTTGTCCAGTAAAGAATAGCAACAACTGTACATTATTTTTATTACTGAGTCTGAAAAAAACCCTACATAAATAAATTACAATGATTTGGACATGGATATGTGCATATTTATTTGTTTTTCCTAAAGTTAATTAAGTATTTTAGGGAAAATTGTCAGAGTGACCACCTCTAAGGCCATCAAAAATTTTCTTGTGAGAACCCCTGGTTTTGGCCTTGTCTACACAGGGGTTTAAAAGAGGATTGAATGCAGTTTGAAAATGGTTTGCATACACACAACATAATCCATCACTGTGCACTTACTCCACATTTGCCATGAACTCTGGAGTCTTCTTGCCAAGCGGACTAGGTTTTGCTGCAAATTGAATTAGTGTGGTCTACTGTTCATGTGGACAAAACTGCTGCATACCATTTTTTCCCCATGTTTCCAACAGTGCCTTGTAAGTCAACCATTACTGACCTGCCTGTCCACCAGTGTGCCTTCCCCTGACTCTGATGTCAAGTTCTCAGGACATCACCTCCTCCCCATAAAGGCTGGCACAGAGCCAGAATTCACCCATTTGTTCCTGGATCTGAGCGTATCAGCATTCTTGTGATGCAACCACAATTGCGCTCCAGAAGTCCCACAACATGCTTTGCCCAGCTGTTTAAAGCTGTGCCGGGACCTTGGATCTCATTGCTATCTGGGGAGAAGTGTTGGTGCAGAAAGCTCTTGTGATCAGCCACCTGAATAAAAACCTTTTTATGGACATTGCCAAGCAAATTTCTGAGAGGGGCCATGACTGGGATGACAACCAATGCCAGATAAAGATCAAGCAACTTGGGAGTAAGTACATTGAAAGGGGGGACAAAAGGATACAATTTGGCAAGGGGCATGTGACCTGTCCATTTTATGATGAGCTTGCAGGATCCTACATAATTATAGCACAACCTGTCCAAGACACCATGTGGAGCCTGCTGGCCACACTTTCCTGCCCACTACGGACAACCAGCAAGGCCTACTGTAGGATGAGTGGGAAAGGATGCCAGAGAGGAGCTGTGCCCTGATAGACAATGATCTTTTTGGGACCCAGGACCCTGACACTGGTCAGTTGGAAATCCAACTGCAATAATACCCTGCTGCAAAGTACCCCAATTCTTGCCTTGCATTGGCTGAGGTTAGGTCCCAGACAGAAACCCGGTCCAGAACTGAAGACGCAGATTCTCTGGAGGGAACTTTGGAAGGGAAGTACCTATCCTTCCAATTTTTTTATTATTACTGTGTTACATTGTCTTTCTACATTCTATTCTGGGTACCCCATGGAGGTAGCCATTTCAGATGAACGTGAGCTAGGACCCCTTTCAAATATCCAGCCCTTGTGCCCTCTTTGTCTCCATCGGCCCACACTCTTTGGCACACCCCCACCGATGTTTCCAAAATGGTGTCTGTTCCACATGAGTGACTGGCCTCTGTCTCATGCTAAAGCCATGAGACTAGTGACAGTTTTCAAGACTGTGGCATAGAAGGTGCTTGCTCATTTGCCTGTTTTCCTTTCCCATTCCCTTATTTTTCCTGCCCAGCAAATGCCCTTCCTGCCCTATAATAATATATGAGATATACCTATCTCAGAGAACTGGAAGGGACCCCGACAGGTCATCGAGTCCACCCCCTGCCTTCACTAGCAGGACCAAGTACTGATTTTGCCCCAGAGCCCTAAGTGGTCCCCTCAAGGATTGAACTCACAACCCTTGGTTTAGCAGGCCAATGCTCAAACCACTGAGCTATCCCTCCCTATTCGCCTGCCTGAAATGGCGGCAGGCAGCATGGCGCAGCTTCAGCTTCAGCCTCTGCCCGACCCTCCCTCCTGCAGCACATTCAAATAATGAAAAAATAATTTGTGCGAAGTGCAACAGTTTATTAAGACAATATTTAGAGGGCAAGAAGTTTGATTGTGTTCATAGTTTACATGGACATCACATGCCTGGTAAAGATGCAAACAGAACTCTTCCCTTATGAGATTTAAATGTCCTGTAATGTACATTCTAGTTGACAATCATTGCAGGACTCTATCTATTTTTCTTTGCACTTTATGTCTGCAACGGAGATAAAGCAGAACTTAAGACTGAGAAACTGCTCAATTTTGGTTCACACATTATAGGGAATTCACTGCATGCTCATTTCCCCAATATAGTTCACAAGCCTCTTCCACTCTTGCAGCACTTCTGGGATGACCATCCTGGTGAGCAACTTCAATGTATATCTTTCTGGTTTGCCCTTTGGCTTTTTGAATAAGACTATTCTCTGCTTTCTAGTCTCCCGCCTCTGTGTAATAGCATCAAGAGTCAGGGCAACCTAAAGCGGATGCAGAGGAGATTACTATCTGGCTTGGCACCCCGATGCCCTCCATAACCCCTCCAAACCCAGAGATGCAACTCAAATGCACAAACAAAACTGGAGCACAATTCCACTCCCCCACTCCCATCCCCCACGCCACTAAGGCACAGTGGCAAATTGCATATGCAGCAGACAGTAAAGTCACATGCACATAGAAAAAAAAAAAAAAAGTCTTATCATGGACTGTCCGGAATATGAACAATAAGTGACTGTTTCCCCCCACACACACTACCACAGCACCTGCAATAGCCAGACCATCAAGGACAGGGCCTCTATCCACTGTTGAGAGGCTGGCCCACCTGAGGGGCAAAAAAGGAGACTCAGGAAGAGATGTTTGGTCAACTCATAGCAAAGTCCCAGAGAAAAAACGCATTGACTGAGAGGTGGAGGCAGTACATGATGAAGCAGAAAGAGAAAGAAACGTAGCTCTCCTAGGAGATTGTGGCAGTAGCCAAGGAAAACAATAGCCATGGCCAAGGAGAGCATGGAAAAAGACAAGCAGATATAGAGGCAACTCAGAGACATTATCCAGTAGCCAGTATTGTCCAGAGGCTGAAGGACATGCTCCTGCTAGACCAGCAAGCCATGCAGTCCCATAAACTGGGGACCCAGCATCTCCTTCAGCCTTCTGGACAATACTGGCTACTGGGACCAGCAGCAACTCTTCCCCATAAAACACATACAACACACGTCCCAAACACCACTCTCCTCTCAGGTCCACCATCTGCTCATCAAGAACACTGGCTCTTGGGAGCCAGCATTTTTGAGCCCTGCAACATACATGAAAATTTTGAGCAATAGCACTCAACCCCAGTACCCTTGCATACAAGAAGAGGCAGAGGGAATATGAGCCTGCAATTTTAAACCCTTCTTTCAACCTTGTTATTTTTGCAGATTGAATTGTTTGGTTTGCACTGTTGTTTTATAAAAAAGGTTTTCTTTTTGACGGTTAGTCGGTTGACTGTTTGGGTAAATGTATTTTCAAATAAAAAGGTATTATTTATCCATCAGTTCAATTAAAACTTTATTTTTGGCTTTGTTACTGTTGTTTCTAAAAAAAAAATCGCTAAAAATCCATTTTGGTCCACTATGACTCATCATGGCATGTAACACACAAAATCCTTTAAGTAAAGCTAAAATAATTCATTTGGTTTTACAAAAGTATATAGGCAATGTCCCCCTTCCATCACCATAAACAATACCGCACTACTCACAGCTATCCCAACCTGCCTCCATAAATTAGCAGCTGAACGTCCACACGTGTTCAACCTTGCGATTCAAAACATGAACACAAGGCATCCCTGACAATATTCTACTGGGTGTTAGTGTTCTCTATGGGATGCCTGGCTGCTTGCTTGAACCACCAAGTAAGTCTCTGCACCTCCGCCTACCACCCATTGCTAAGGCTATCCTCCTTGGTCTCACAGATATTGTGCACAACACAACATGAAGCTATAATGATTGGGGCATTTTTTTCCCCTGATACTTCCATATGATTCCATAAGCAGTGCCATCTGCCTTTCAAACAACCAAATGCACTCTCAACCTCCATTCTGTACCTACTCAGGCAATAGTTAAACTGTTTGTTCCTTCTTTCCAAATGGCCTGTGGATGGCTTCATTAACCAGGGAATCAGAGGAAAGGAGGGGGTGTCCCCAAATAACTGTCCCAACCTCCATGCCATTAATGCAGAATGAATGTCTCCCACCATTCTACATAGGTTGGTAGGGCCCAGAAATGGTGCAGCTGACACTTGAACCGATCCTCTGGTTCCAACAGCTCAGCATCCTCATTTTGATGCAACAGTTTTGCAGTGTTGTCCTGTTGCTGGAGGAGCCAGTGATCCTGCCATTGAATATTCTCTTGGACCCACAGCATCTGCTTGGTGGCGTGGCAGGAAAAATCTAATGCTGAATGTGTCTGGGTTTGAATACTGTAATACAGTCCAAGCAGCCTCTTTGTATTCACACTTGCCATGATAGTGGAGCTGTGGATTTCTGGGTCCATGCTAGCAGACAGCAATTTGAAAATTGTGCTAGCCCACCCAAGAAGGAAGCCTGGGGCGCAGGCAGCAGAAATATGGGCTTTAAAAAAAAAAAAATCTAATCTCCCTGGCTTCTGCTTTGAATCCCATGATTTACAGCAAGAACAATCCAATGATGCACGCTGCTCAACCATGAAATAAAGGATCTAAGGATACCCGCCAAGAACACTACTCCCTCAGCTCACAGTAAACCACTGCTCTATGTTCACACAATGCGAACTGAAAATGGAACAGGCATCCTGTGCGCACACTATTGATGTGACTTGTGTGCTGCAAGTTACAAAACCAAAGCCTACCAAGGTCACACTTTACAGAGTTTTGGGATAACCTATGGATGTTAATCTCACTTTAACTGGCATTTCCTTGATACTTAGAGATTACAGGTTTAAAGGAAATTCACTTAAAAAAAAGCCTTTAACTTTACATTACTTTGTGTGAATGTCCATATTTTAGAAAAAGTGTAAAAGTGGAAAGTAATTCTGGGAAGGGGGATGTAAAGGAGATGGGGACAGTAGAGTTGCTGGTTGAAAAAAACATGTTGGAGGCAGGGAAGACAGCAAAGCTGTCATGTGGTGGGTGGCTTGGAGGATCACAGGGTAAGCAGAGACACTGATGGCTAATGGAGAAGAGGATACGGGTAGTCTTGGGTGGGAGGACATAGGATATACCGGACCAGCCAAAAGCATGGGTTGTTAGGGCAACAGCATGGAGGTGGAGTAAGGATTAGTCAGTATAAGGGAGGCAGGAGGCAATGGAGGATGGTGTCCTGAAAAACGTACAAAGTGCATGGGACAGCTTGGGGTGGGAGTGAGAAATGGAGTAGACAAGATTTGGTAGATGGATGCAAATTGGGAAGCAAGGTTCTCCTGGGGAATCATACACTGGGAAAATAGAGATTGTGCTGAAATGGGGGGGAGGGGAACAGGGTTTGAGGAGCATAGAGTTGGTGGGAGATGTGGAGAGGCTATACTAGAGGCAACAAAGAAACCTTAAAAGCATTAAGTGATATACGTTAACTAAGAAGTGTGCTATAGTGCATCGGCTGAAGGGAAAATTAACAATAATATTGAGCTACTTTAACATGTGTTGTAAATTGCTGGAGTATAATACAATTTAACGTTTCAAAGGCTTTAGCCAAAATACAAAGATGACCGCCACAAGGAGTCATTTGTTTCAGCTGTTCAGGCTATAAATCATGTTAGTTTAGTGAAGAATTATTGAAGCATTCTATAGTACAGTACATACATGGCTACAATAAACTTACATTTTTGAACAGCTGTTCGGCAAGCTCTCTGACGTGCTTCATCATTTTTGGTGGATTACTTTCCTCAGCTTTAATTCTTTCCACTTCAAAAGCTACCAACTTAAAAAGTATCAAAATGTTTAAAAATCAATTTAAAATAACTTTGCTAATATAGAAAATACATAATATTCATCTTAAACTGAAAGGTGCACAGAAAATTGGACTCTGAAAAATCTCTTATGCTTCTGGGAAGCAGTGTACCATTTCCTAGGTGAATTATCAGGAATATTCACTTTCCTCTGAAGCGTTAGGCATAGGGCAAATCACAGCTCCAGAGGCAAGATACCAGACTTGATGGAGCTTAAGATCACTCCGGTGCAGGAAACCTGTGTTCCTGTAATATTCATTTAACACAAGCATGCTGTGTTTCTGAACCTTCCACATAAAAGTAATACAGAGCTATATCAGTATTGTATAAAACATTCAAGTTTAAACAGCACAGCAAGTTTGGATGAAAAATTTACTGTGTCTGGTCTTTTTAGACAAGAATTTAAAAACTGCAGCTCTAGCAGTGGCAATATTGATGATTCCATTGTACTTTGTACAAGAGAAGATGTTTGCCTCAGTTTCCTTTGCCAAGTGTGTATTTAATTTATTAACATTTGTCAAAAAATTTACTTCTGCAAGATATTTCTAAAAATATAATTAAATTATTCAAAATAATTCTGTCCTAGCAGGTATTATCAGTATACCGAGTTCCAAATGGGACCATAAAAAGATTAGGCCACAATCCTACAATGACTTACACACATGGTTAACTTTAAGTAGGTGATTGTCCCAATAACTTCATGTGTGTAAAGTTATGAATGTGTAGCCTCATTAAAGCATCAGGGCTTAAAAGATCATATGTTGCTTGATAATTTATAAAATATGTAATTTGTAGTAATTATATTTATTTTGATATATTAAGATTCAGAAGTTTATCAATTACCATTTTTCTACATACAGAAGCATCTCATCTATATTTTAACTGTCTTTTGAATATAACATATCATACAGAACAGAATTTTTACCTCATCAAAGAGATCACAGGATCTGTAGGGAGGACCTCTCTCAGATACAAAACCAGCAAATGACATTCCATTGAGAATTTTGGTGAGAAAGTCATTCTCAATCAAGCCTCGCTGGCCCAAAAAGGCCGCCTGCAGTGAATGTAAAGAGGGATTGGTCACTGTATAATTGAAAAGTTATGGAAACAAACAGAACATTTAATCAACTCCAGGTATATTAATAGCTTAAACCTTCTTCTGCTTCTAATAAGTGCAAAGTGTTTTAAGAGACAATAACTGTAAATGATCTTTTTTTTAATAAAATAAAAGGTATTGGAACTGGAACATTCCCCCTTCTCGCTCAGACACACTTTTAAAAATCATTCAAAAATCTGTTTTCTTTGAGCAATAAAACTTCTGGGAGGCAAAATACAAAATAATTCTAGTACTATTAAGTTGATTCCTTTAACTATAGGTAAACATTTCTTGAAATCCATGAATTACTTCCAAAATTGTATTAGTTTTAACTTTAAATATTAACATGTGGTCTTTGCTACAGATTTCATCTTAGACAAATCTGTTTGGAAATGCAACAGTAAATGGGCCTGTTAAGCTGTACTGTACAGTACCACCTCAGTAATATCAGAATGATATGATTTTACTATATCATATAAAAAGAAACTTTTGTATGTCAGACACAAAATTAAATTCCAAGATTGTATAGTTGAAGTTTGTTCAGAAAGCAACTATATGAGTCTGATATGAATTCAAATCGTATGTGAAATATTCATAGGGTGACCAGATATCCCGATTTTATAGGGTCAGTCCCGATATAATAGGGTCAGTCCTGATTTTTGGGTCTTTTTCTTATATAGGCTCCTATTACTCCCCACCTCTATCCCGATCTTTCACATTTGCTGTCTGGTTACCCTAAATATTCACTAAATACAAACAACCTTTTTTTCTCTTTTACCTTGTGAAAATGTATAACTGGTTCAGCATGAATTCTGATCAGCTGAAGGCATGACCTGTATCCTTGGAAAAGTTGTGCAAACAATCTCAGGAAAATTGCTCGTACTTCTTTATCCTGTAAATGATGATCAAATATGGTGTAAACAACTTTGCTTCTATAACTTCCTCCTCCCTCCCTACCCCCTCGCAAGTATAAAACTATGTCACAAACATTTGTAAAACAGAATAATCAGTTTTCTCAGACAATATCCAAAACAGAACAGCAGTGTAGCAGCGAGAGCAATTTAATTTGAGTATTATGCTCATCACTACCAATCCCTTTTGTCACTTCAGATTACTACATTTTACCTCAGCTAAAACCAGACTCTCAATACAATCACTCTTCTTGCAGCCAACCTGCAGGCTGCTCTGGGACTTCAATTTTACAATAAGTCTCAAATGCACTTTAAAATATGACCTTTGATTTGAAAAATACAAGCACAAATGAATTCCAGGCCACAGTGAATCAAATTAAGATATGACATCAAGATTTAATCTTTCAATAGATTGTTTTGGAAGCAGACTTTTATGTTTCACTAAAGATTCTATAAAGAACAACTATTTTTTAGATGACGGCCCTGAATTTCATTAAGAATGTGCTCAGTGTTGTTCTCTCCTCTTACAAATTAATTTAGAATTCAATAAAATCTACTCTTATTGGCAGATACACTATTTATTTCAGGGCCAGACTGCTCACCACAGTTAGCACCAAATAGTTTATAGTAACTTGTATAAATTATAGACGTCATATACACAGGTGTCCACCACAAAACATTTATCGGTCTGTTTCTCTTATGTTAGACAAAAATTATACAGGATTGAAAGCATCAATATTGTAATATGCACTACACCAATTTAAGACTACCCACAGAGGGTGAAATCCTGGCTTCAATGTTCAATGGAGCCAGGATTTCACCTCGACTTCAGGACTGAAAAATGAATCTTTTAAGGTGAAGCAAGAAATATAGAAAACCAGGAAAAATACTGAGTGAAGTGATGCTATTCTTATCTTTTACTAAAGATTTCCATTTTATGTCTTAGATAGCATTACATACTCCTCGCCCCAAGTTTATGTTCACCAGAGCCCAATGCAACATTAAGAAGTTAGAATTCTCTTTGTAGTGTATAAATAAACCATGTGTATGCACAAACATAAAATATACTCCTAGTTTCCCTTTTTATTATAAAATTAATGAGTCCCATCTCTATTTCTCATACAGTCAGACCATTGCTGTAGCTGCTAGATAACCTATAGCATCTTTTTTTTTTTTAGACACACAATGGCTTTCTTAAAGAGTTGAGCTGACAATGTTTTCCAAACAAAATTCTCTTTTATTCACTCTTCTAATCAGGTTTTTATCTTACAGTAATGGCTTCCAGAGATGGTGGTATCAAATTTCATAAGTGAACGCAAGTATGTTGATTTCCAGGTTTATTCCACCTTTTTGAGTCCGTCACTAGAAGCTTGCATTCTGGAGCACTCTCAATCTCTTACTTCTCTCTTCTCCTCCTCTATATTTAGTTCTCATTCACTTCCAACAGCACTGATTCTTCCTCTTCTTTCTTTGTTTTTTTTTATTTGTGAACTACTGGTCTTAGGAAATCTTAGTGATGCATAGTAATTTCTGGCTTGGCTCTCTCTCTCACTGGTTTAACACAGTCTCCAGCTCAAACTTCCAAACCTGTGGTGAGTAGTTTATGGGTCTGTACAGTGCCCTCTCATGAACACCTTTCCCCCCACCACCTTATATTCTGTGGAATTTAAGTTTTCATTAAAAAAAATTTCTAGTCTACAAAGTAACTACGTAACTGACAACTATCCAGTCTTTGCAGGTTTAACAAATTTCAAGTAGGGGGAAAAATACTCTACCTCCCAAACCTATGTTTAAAGAGACCTAGTCTAGTTCAATAATAGTAATAATAATACTTTGCACTTCTATAGTACTCTCTACCTGGGCAATATTGATTTAGATCATTTCTCTTTTAACATACCAAAATAATGGAAAATAATAAATCTGTAGATTACTTTTTAACTTCTACTTCATATCATTTCTGTACAAGAGAAAGAAGTGAATATTTATAGTATTTCCTAGCTAAAGAACTTTTTCCTCCTCATATATATTGTAGAAGAATAGAGAAAACTAACTACAGAAATCTAGCTTCTTAAAAGAAGCTTATTCTAAAAACTTAATATTTTTCTATTTATTACAAAGTCAGAAATAATATGTCTTACCAGCATTTTTGAGTGTGATAAACCTGTTCGTGGTGGAGGGAATGCATAATCTGCCGTTTCCAAATCGGGGTGTAAAACCTATGACATTTTTTAATTAATGAAAATAATTGTTAAAACGTGAATACAAATTGAATTGTTAACTTTTTTCCTGGTCCTATTTAATTTTTGTTAATACTCTTTGCACTGTAAATACTTTAAAAATGATGCATACACAATTAAACCCTAAATACTACACAAAAATTAGGAATTAAAACGTCCTTGTTCAATTGATGGAATACGGGGAGTATTTGCAATAGATTTTAGTTGGTGTTGAAAGCCAGGGTTGTCATCTTAAATGTCATAAGCAGCATTGTTAAAGTTTGTGCCATCACTATTATTTCTAACTGGTTTTGATTTGCAACTCCTGTATTGCAGAGGCTTATAACTGCAAAACATAAATATCTCTGGGATGAAATTTTTGAAAAAATTCTAAATCTGAAAAGGAATTTTTTGGAGTATAATGTAGCAAGGAAAATGTTTTAGGTTTTTTGCTTATTTTGCCTTTTTGATTTTTCTGTTCCTTTGTGCATAGCATTTTCTTCGTAGAATTCAACAGGAATTTTATATAAACACTTGCTGGTAGGGCCAGAACAGAACTGAAGGTACACTCATTTAAATTACTTTTGCACTTCTGTATCCAGAAAATGGATTACATTTTCAGTGATATTTGTCAGGTCATTAGTCAATAAAGAAATTATTTTTATTAGTAACAACAACAATTACGTGCACTCCTAGAACATCTTTTGTCCAACCATCTCAAAGCATTTAGTAAATATTAATCAAGATTCCAAAGCCCTTGTGAAGTAGGTACGAATTATTATCCTGATTTTACATTTGTGTTAGCTGATGCAGAGAAGGTTAAGATATCTGCCTAAAGTCACACAGGGCGTCTGTGGCAGTCAAGAAAATAACTCAATTCTTCTGTAACTATATCTTATGGTATATGCAAAACATAAATTGACTCTCTATTGCAGAGTATAGTCTAGATTTTCAAATGTGACTAGTGATTTTGGGTGCTCAAACTGACAAACATTAAAGGGGCGTGATTTTCATACAAAGCTGAGCACCTGCTCTCTGAAAATCAGGCTCTTCCAAGGTGTTTTGAGTTAAGAGCCCATAACTAATGATATTGGATGCTTTGGTTATTTGAAAATCTTGGCCTATTTACTTACTCTGTTTAAAAGTACTGATAATGAAGCTGTAACTTAGCTTTGGTAACTCCTCAGTTTAAATTCTGGTGCTAAGCCACTACATTAAAATAAAATCTATTGTCACACACACACACAATCTGTAACTCCATCCAATTTTCTTTCATTTGTTTTCCCTTCTTCTTAGGGTTAAAACTTTTGCCTGAACCACACAGCAAAGCATGCACATGAAATGACCATGGACGAGCTCCAGTGTGGTCAACCCTATAAAAGAGAAGAGGAAGGAAAGATGGACGGAATAAGGAAAGAAAAGTGAAATAACCCAACCATTATAAAAGCTGTGTCGGGAAATCAGTCACCATATGAGGTTGGCCCTATTGGTCAGACCAAAAATGTTTGAAACAGCATTTTTCAGTTTTTGATAATGCTGGATAAAGACAGTTCCTTTGATGACAGGAAGCTTGTGGTGATTCCTCAATGTGGAATGATAATCAAGCATAAAAAAAAAATATTTACTGCAAAACTCAGCTCTTCTTTTACAATTCTTTTGCCAGGCATCACAGTAATTTAAAATTAAAATGGATTCTTGGAATTGTGCATTCAACTGAAAAGCCACCAAGGTAAATCATAATAAAGCAGCTGAATTTTCAGTAATAATTGTTAAAGCAAAATATTAAACTGAGATGTATTTCCAAATGTACTATTAGGGAGAAAAAGGTCACTTTCCCCTTCTCAGATGTTAAGAAGACACAACATGCCATAAATGAATGAAATCTTAGGATATGTGATAAGTGGCATTAGTTATAAATCAAGAAAGATAATAGTTCTTTTAAAAAGAGTTTTGTTAACAGAGTACTGTGTGCAATTCTAGGCATAGAAAGGTGAAAGGCATTTTTCTAAAAAGAGCAGAGAGAAGCAAAGAGTTCCTTATGAGGAAAGGCTTAAGGAAGTGAACATGCTGGGTTCAACTTAACCCTGGCATAAGCTTCAATGGCTTCAACAGAGTTGAGCCCAATTACACCAAGGTAGGTTTGTATGTAAATAAATTAGGGAAAATCAATCTAAATGGAGCTACTATAAGTGGGATCATAACTGGTTGAAAAACCATTCCCAGAGAGTAGTTATCAGTGGTTCACAGTCATGCTGGAAGAGCATAACAAGTGGGGTCCCGCAGGGATCAGTTCTGGGTCCGGTTCTGTTCAATATCTTCATCAATGATTTAGATAATGGCATAGAGCAGTGGTGGGCAACCTGTGGCTCATCAGGGTAATCCGCTGGCAGGCTGCCAGACAGTTTGTTTACATTTGCACGGCAGCCCGCAGCTCCCAGTGGCCGCGGTTCGTCGTTCTCGACCAATGGGAGCTGTGGGAAGCAGCGCAGGACGCAGGGACGTGCTGGCCGCAGCTTCCCACAGCTCCCATTGGCCGGGAATGGTGAACTGCGGCCACTGGGAGTTGCGGATGGCCGTGCAAATGTAAACAACCTGTCTGGCGGCCCGCCAGCGGATTACCCTGAGAGGCTGCATGCAGCCAGTGGGCCGCAGGTTGCCCCCCACTGGCATAGAGCATACACTTACAAAGTTTGTGGATGATACCAAGCTGGGAAGGGTTGCAAGTGCTTTGGAGGACAGGATTATAATTCTAAATGATCTGGACAAACTGGAGAATGGTCGGAAGTAAACAGGATGAAATTCAATAAGGAGAAATGCAAAGTACTCCATTTAGGAAGGAACAATCAGTTGCACACATACAAAATTGGAAATGACTGCCTAGAAAGGAGTATTGCAGAAAGGGATCAGGAGTCATAGTGGACCACAAACTAAATATGAGTCAACAGTGTAAAACTGTTGCAAAAAAAAAAAATAGCGAACATCATTCTGGGATGTATTAGTAGGCGTGTTGTAAGCAAGACACGAGAATTGTAAGCAAGACACTCTACTCCGCACTGATTAGGCTTCAACTGGAGTATTGTATCCAGTTCTGGGTGCCACATTTCAGGAAAGATGTGGACAACTTGAAAACAGTCCAGAGAAGAGCAGCAAAAATTATTTAAAGGTCTAGAAAACATGACCTCTGAGGGAAGATTGAAAAAATTGGGTTTGTTTAGTCTGGAAAAGAGAAGACTGAGGGGGACATGACTACAGTTTTCAAGTACATAAAAGGTTGTTGCAAGGAAGAGGGAGAAAAATTGTTTTCCTTAACTTCTGAGGATAGGACGAGAAGCAATGGGCTTAAATTGCAGCAAAGGAGGTTTAGTTGGACGTTGGAAAAACTTCCTAATTGTCAGGGTGGTTAAGCACTGGAATAAATTGCCCAGGGAGGTTGTGGAATCTCCATCATTGGAGATTTTTAAGAGCAGGTTAGACAAACACATGCCAGGGATGGTCTAGATAATAATTGTCCTGCCATGAGTCCAGGGGACTGGCCTAGATCACCTCTGAAGGCCCCTTCCAGTCCTATGATTCTAAACCTGAGATGATGTTTAAGAGAAAAAATATATAAACCTCCAATATCATATCTGGGTATACCTGCATATAACAAAAATTGCTTGCCAAAGAGTAGACTGATGGGCCTTTAGGGCCCAGTGTAATCTCCATCTTTTAAATTCTAAGTATTTATGGTATTCACATACAATGCATTTAGGAGTTAATTCATCTTTCTTTTAAATCTTCATAAGTCATTTTCAAAATGTTTCATAATATTCAGAGATTTTATTTTTTCTTTTTACATTTTTAAAAAGATCTGGACAAGCTGATCAGGAAATGAGACGTACTAAAGAAAGAGCTGTTTGAGTTTGATGTAGCAGTGGCTCTGGGAGCTGAGATAGATGAATACATTCAGGAATTTTAATTGTGCCTCCATCCAGGTCTGCTATAATTACATCCAACTGAAAAAGAAAAACAAATATTTTATATATAGTATGTTCTCTGATGCACACAGTTAAAACACCAAATGGACATTTCAGATTTTACATATGATTTAACCTAAAATGAGTGAAGATAATATTACTTCACAATTCTATAGTGCCCTTAATGAAGGAGCTTGAGCACAAATAATATTAATGAATGTAACCTCAAAACACCTATGTGACTCAGAGAGAGAGAGGCCAAACTTTCAAGAGTGGCCTCTAGTTCTGGGTGCCTCAGTTTTAGGGTCTCCAACTTGAGATAGCTTATGACTGAATTTCAGAAGTGCTGAGCAATCACAACTCCAAAAAATCAAAGGATACCTTGGCAAATGTTGGTCTAATTGAATTGCTCAAGGTCACAACAGAAGTCTGAAGCAGAGTTCGAAATATATCGCTGTCTTGACTTTACACCCTGCATCTTAATCGCAAAATCATTCTTCTGAGTTTTTCCTTCCCTCACCCTATTTCCTTCTGACAGGTTATATTGGTATTTGTAGAAGAATTTACAACAGGTTCAATTAATTGGTGTGTGAGGTTTTTTTGTTTGTTTTTGCCCATTACTGATTGTCCTGCTTTATCTACTGGTACTTTTATTCCTGGGGGAATTCTGTGTCACTGTGTGTGTGCGGAATCCATGGCCCCCGCAGATTTCTTTGCTTCCCCACAGAAAAATGGCTTCTGAAGGGGACGCAAAGGGAAGCTGCAAAAGCGGTCATGCACCCCTGCCTGCATTGTTTGGGCACCTGGTGCAGCCAGTAGAGACATAAATCACCGCTGGGACGGGAGGGCTGGGCAATCGTGTGTTTGAGACAGAGAGATACTCTGTCCCCTCTCAATCGCTATTGCGGCATGCTCAGGGTGAAAGGGCAGGGCTTTGGGGTGTTTCTGGGAAGGTAGGAGTGTCTCCTCAGACACAGCAGAATATAGCAGCTTGCCTGCTTAGTGAATTGTTCCCATTGTTATTAGTGAATTCCCCCAGGAGTATAAAACAGGTCTAAAAATGTTAAGGCTACTTGCATTGTCAAAGTGGTGTAACGGAGTCTTATTGTACAGGACAGTGTGTCCTTATAAATGCTTATGGTGCTTTAGTGATTACAATTGATCTAAATTTTTGGACTGAAAAAATTTCCTATCAAAATGTGCTTCATGAACTGTTTGTTACTGACCTTTCTGGAGATGATCAGTAGCCAATATAAATTGTGAGTTTGAGTCCCCAGCCCTCGCTTACTTTTCAGTTGCCTATGATGTAACACGGAGTATATGGCTGCATATATTTGTTGACTAATAACTAGCAGTAAAGGGTCAATACTAGTTACATTACTATTACAGAGGGGGCTTGGGGGATTTCCTCCAGTGCTCCCCACTCCTTTTCTTCATCCATTGTATTGTAGTTAAAAATAATTTAAACCAGAGCGATTGTATTTATTTTTTAACAAATAAATATGCAGAATTTTAACAAATTGTGTGCAAAAATTTTAATTTTTTGGCGCAGAATTCTCCCCAGGAGTATACTTTGTATGGCTATGAATAGCTTAAACTATGATGCTTGAAGAACAAAAAATTCTCTACACAAATATCATATTTGACACCATGACTGTACATATTCTTTTTAGGCATACTTACAAGCTCATGAATGTCAGCACAAAAGATGGAATGTACACCAATAATGAAAGGCGTTGGTGAACTGAGAACTTCTAGCAGCTGTGCAGGGAGAATTGGAATATAGGGATAACTGTGAAGAGAATTAATAAAAAGTTATGCTTTTTTGTCTGCCCCATTACATGATGTCTTTCTTTACCTTCCTGCCACCTATTATAACTACTTCATAATTTGTCAATTAAAATTCTGGGGCATTCAGTACATCAACTATGAAGTACCATACTCAAAGTTAGAACAACATTCTGGCATGAAAATATAAAGAAGTCCATTATCACAAGGGGCTTGTAATTTCTTTATAAAAATCTATCACAAATAGATAAACTATTTTTGAATATGCACGTAAACTAAGAAGAAAAGACAAAAAAGAATATTCATAGTAATCTATCTAGGCTCTTATATGGTGCCCATTAATGTGATAAATGTGTACGAAGAGATTATTATTGCACTAGAGACATTAGATCTGTTATGGAGTGCACACTAAGTTTTAAAAACATAGTACTTTTGAAGTAAAGCATGCAGTACAATATATAATGCTAATTACTGCTTTTGTACAGTGTCACATAATAATGAAATTCCCAAATGTAGAGTTTAGTGATGCAGACAATGTTTATTTAGGACTAAACTGAGACCACTGTACTCATGTTACTTGTGATCTGAGTCATATTTAAATATGATCTAAATAAAAAAAAAATGTAACATCACTGACACATGGCTCTCCAAGGTTGATTTTGACATGGGAAATTTCACAGATATTTTAACATTAAGGAACAATATTTCAAAATTCACTTTCAATCTGTTACGAAGTTTTTCTATTGTTGTTTAAGATACAAACCTGTCTTTGAACTATTTTGAACAAATACAAGAATTCTGCATACTCAATCTTAGAAGTATCTTTTGCAGACACTTGCGTTAGAATTACACCTCTTTCATTTGTGCAACTAAGAATATATCTACACTGCAATTGGAGGTGGGTCTGCAGCTCAGGTAGGCATACTCGCACTACCATTGAACTACCTAACCTACCTAAAAATAACAGTGAAGACATGGTGGCACAGACCCCAGGACGGGCTAGCAATGTAAATACATTGAGGGTTCCCAGTGGGCTTGTTCAGCCTGCACTGCTGCATCTTCACTGCTACTTTTAGCCATGCTAGGTAGATTAAAGCTAGCACGGATATGCTTACCCCAGCTGTGATGGCACCTCTGACTGTTGCCCTCAGATGCTGATACACTACCTTTTGACCTAAAAAACTGGGTTCAAATGTGGCTTTTTTCACAAGGAATTAATTTATTGATTGCAGCGTAGTCCATAGTGGACATCTGTACACCTTACAAAACTATCGCACAAACTGGCACAAGTGTCAGCCTCTGCTCGTGGACCATGACTGCATTAGAAAAAGAGATTTATAATCAGGTAGTATTGCTGTCAAGGTGTCTACACCGTATTTTTGTTAAATTACATACAATTTACATTGAAATGGATTAAATGAGAGTCTGATCGATGAAGTACACAAACCGTAAGACCAAATGTCTGATCCTGAAAGCCTTTCCTTATGTGGGTAATCCTTATTCATGAAAATAGTTCATTAAGTTCAATGGCACACCTTGCATGAGTAAAGATAACTTGTATAAATACAGGTTTTCAACATCAAGTCCAAAGTGTCAAAGTTGTCTAACAAAACTCACCTATATTTGAGAGGAAACATTAAAGACTCCAGTGCTCTACAGGCATCACTGAGCCTCTGAAAACTTGCAGAGTGAAAGAGAACCTTATTTTCTGTAAGGACCGCACAGAACAAGCTCAGCACATTTTGGATTCCTTTAAAAAAAAAAAAAAAGTGTGCTTTACAAATGATAAACCCATAACCAAAACAGAACAAAGAATGAAAATGAAAAATTGTTAAGAATTCTTGGAGTCACTGGAGGAAAATTTGTAATAAGTATGCAAATGCCTTATCCTGTGATTTTTCTGCCTTTTCTTTGACTATCAGTTTTGTTTTCTATTTTTCAAGTTGGTATAACACCCAGTGAATAATTTCCAGTAGTTCAAATATTTTCTATTACACCGCCTTTTCTATCCCATTTCCAAGGATTTTCTCTTCTGAAAACAATCCTAACAGTGCTTAACAATGACCGCAAATGGTAGTATGCAAAGGTAAACATGACTCTAGAGCCCATTGTTGGTGGCTGATCCAAGCTCAACTTCTGAACCTTTATGTACTATCTCTGTGAGTATTGCTGATCATGGACAAAGAGCTCATGAGGTTTGTCTAGTAAACACATTAATACTTTTATCTGTAAAAGTGTTTTCTGTGACTCATTAGGTTAAACAAAGGCCTGTAAGGCCTAGACACTATATTTGTGATTGGAAGGAGTTAAAGAGGAGCTGACTGTCTAAACAAGCCCTGCAAGATTGAGGACAAGACACATGAAGCCGATTAAACTGGTTTTGGTAAGATGGTATAAAGGATAACCTGTTGCATAGGTTACAAAGTAATGTACTCCTGGGGAAGACCAAAAAAATGCATTTCCTTTATACAAAAAGAGTCCCATCCTTTTAAATAGATGTGTCTTTGAGATATGCTAGAAATAATATCAGAGGGGTAGCCGTGTTAGTCTGAATCTGTAAAAAGCAACAGAGGGTCCTGTGGCACCTTTAAGACTAACAGAAGTATTGGGAGCATAAGCTTTCATGGGTAAGAACCTCACTTCTTTAGATGCAAGTCTTGCATCTTACCCACGAAAGCTTATGCTCCCAATACTTCTGTTAGTCTTAAAGGTGCCACAGGACCCTCTGTTGCTAGAAATAATGAAATTTCTTGAGAAATGCTGCAATTCATAAAATTTCCTGAGGACGTAGACTGTGTTGTCACTAAGAGGGCTTGCATCACATATGTAGGGTTTCTCGTTACCTTCCTAATAAAGATGGGGGGGGGGGGTTGTTTACAGGCAATTTTCTGTAGTGATCTTCTAAAACAGCATAGTTTTGCCTAACTAAATTTTATTTAATGCTTCTTAAAATCAGTTTATATTTTCTGTATTGCCAGAAAAATTAGTTTCTCTTTAAAAAAATTGAGATTTGGAGCCTATTACATTGGGGGTAAGCACTTCATTCTGACTTCTGAGAAGGCTGAGTCAAGAGTAACATAATGGTTTGTGGTTACAAACTCCATCCACATAGTACCAAAAAGGGGCTGGCATAAGCCAATGTAAACATGGAGAGAGACAAGCAACCTGAAGGATGGTAAGCCTTGTTGCAAATATGAATGCAGAACAGTTTACTTTAAAACATGGGTGATACCGTCCAATTGTTTGTATCTAATGAGTGCACCGGCAATGTCACGATTATATTCTGAAGAGTTAGATCTACTACTTTTCTTTCATCTACTTCTTGGAAGTTAATCTACCCTCCCACCCACTGAGAGATGGAAAAAAAGATTAGAAAAATGACTGGGTTGGCTGGAAGTTCATATTGTCCTAGTTGAAGAAACAGTAAGTTATGAATCTATAAGTCTTATTTGTATGGTATACTAAAAAAAAGTTCTGAATGAGCTACTGAACCCATGTCTCTTCTCAGGTGGTTCTACATCTGTAAGTGAAAGTTCAGACAGCATTCCTTAGAGAGAGCAAGAAAAGACCAATATTCACACACTTCTAAAACTGTTTATAGGCTCCAGACTCCAGCACAATCAATAGCAGTATCTAGGCCAGGAGTAGGCAACCTATGGCACACGTGCCAAAGGCGGCACATGAGTTGATTTTCCTTGGCACTCACACTGCCCAGGTCCTGGCCTCTGGTTCGGGGGGCCTCTGCATTTTAATTTAATTTTAAATGAAGCTTCTTAAACATTTTAAAAACCTTGTTTAATTTATATACAACAATATTTTAGTTATATATTATAGACTTATAGAAAGAGACCTTCTAAAAATGTTTAAATGTATTACTGGCACGCAAAACCTTAAATTAGAGTGAATAAATGAAGACTCAGCACACCACTTCTGAAAGGTTGCCGACCCCTGATCTAGGCCATGGGTTAATGATACATTAAACTTGAAAGGTTCTATAGAAAATCAAGTTTTTTTCATCTAGCTAAAACAACTTCGAGCAAAAATCACTTTTTAGGAATAAACCTGAAGTGGATGATAATAGGCTGACCTGAAACTTCAAAATCAAGCTTATTACAACAAAGGTTACAAATATATATTATTAGATTGCTTCATCATATTCTTGTAAGAATCTGACATAGCAGCTGACTATAGGTATATCTGACTCACAAACCATCCTAGAAGAGCTTGTATAGTTCTATTAACTATGTTATAATAAAAGAAAAAGCTACTGTGCTCTAAGCATTCTGGAAGGAAGGCAACTCCTATAAAACCCAGAGGAAGGACAGGAACATCCATATTCACTTATTAGAAAGTTTTGGTGTACCAAAATTTTCTCAATGCTCGTCTGATCAACATCTGTAAAGAAAGATTCATTAAAAAGGTAATTTTCCCCTCCCATCCCCAAGCCACAATATTTGCCTTCTAACATGAGAGATCACAATAGATCAAAGATTTTCCTGATAAAAATGATTACAGCTGTGTATTATAAATAGCGGGGGGGGGGGGGGTGGGGGGGGGGGGGGAGGGGGGTTTAAACAAAATACTCTGGTGAAATCAAGCTGTGGAGACAAAAAGTCCTATTTTTTTCCCAGCTATGTGACATAAGGGGTTGCAGTGGATTATGATGAATGTAAAACTTTAAAAAGTATCTTAATTCAAATACCTTGGATACTCAGTAAACTATTATCTGGGATCAACCTTTTTTGGGGGGGAAAATCATTCTAAGTACATGTTCACAATCACATATCAAAACAATACAGAGTTCTAAAAACTACCAGCATAATTAAGCTACTGTTGACAAAAACATTAATAAGGAACAAAATTTGCTGTTATAATAAATTACAGGTATGTTCAATTTAACTAATAAAGGACTGCCATGTCTCAATATAAATGGTATATGTCTTTCAATATTTATACAATGTATCCATGCAGCTTATTTTAAGATATAATAAGCTTCTTACTAACAGGATTATTTTGGAAGATTTCCAGTATGAGGCTAGTTCTACAGTCGCTTTAGGAAGTTGCTTGAGTGATTAAAAGAACCAATGGCTCAGGCCATCTTCACAACCAGGTAAATATTTTAATGGATTACTTGTCCAGAACTAAACCTTAGGAAAGTTTATTTCCTCTGAAACATTTGTATTTGTCTGTCAAACTCTTTCTAACCCTGGCAGGTCATTCTTAGTACAAATTTGCTTCACCTTTTCCTCTTCTACCTTGAATCCTGTTACAAACAACCAGTATATCACAACTCTATGAAAAAGATCAAGGTCCCAATTTAAAATGTATTCCTTATACATATATGCACCCACAGATACATATTTTTACACATATACCCACCTACTCCCCCACACATTTTGTATGTATACACAAACTGCATAAAAGTGGGTGTTTTAGCACCACTTGTGCCACATACACTATTTGTAGAAGTCTGAATAAATAGGTTCACAAGTGAGCACTAAACTCCAGCTTTTTTAAGAACTGGTCCTACCTAATATTTTATGTCATTTGAATGCTGTATTCCAAACAAGCTGACAGATAAAGCAGCAGCTTGAGCCTCTAGTTCTAGTAACTGCCTAGAAAGCAGTCATTAATATGCTAGAACTCAAGTGGGAGAGGGGTGGGGGGGGAAGAAAACAGAATAGCAGTGAGAACAAAGTAGTTGCACAATACAATATTACACAGCATGCCAGGGCAAACACCAAGCTAGTATACTATTTTACAGTTGAGAATCACTGCTTGCCAACAGCATATAGCATTCAACTCATTTCTGATAGTTTATGATACCAGATTAAAAATGCCTTTTTTTTTTTTTTTTTTTTTTTTTAAATATTGGTCCGGGACTGACTACAGGAAGTTTTGGACTTTGGGTCAGTGTATTTTTCATTCCTTGATTGTTTTTCTGTTAGACACTCTCAGCTCTTAAGAATATCACTTCAAGTACAAGCATGTTGGAAGCTAGATGGACTATAACTCTATGCTGAAGTTTAGATGAGTGAGCACTTTTCTACCTGTTGAAATTTGATCTTGGATGCAAGCAAAAGTGTCCCATAAGTTTTTCATTTGCAAAAAATCTTCTGAAACAAATGGTAGAATAAGTGATTAGGCATTTGAATTCAACTACACGGAGTCTGGAGTTCACCAGTTCTGTCTTCATCACTAGGTGTTATCATAGATAACAAAATAACTTTTTAAAAGGCCAAATATAATAGGATAAGATGTAAAGAAAGTATGAACAAATTAAATTATTTATTTGCAATTCTCTAAATTAAAAGAATGGGCAAAATCTTTCAAGAGCATTAAGCCGTATCACTTTTAAACACACAATGGAATCTGAATGTTGTGGTCAGTGTGTAAATATATACCATACATACAGAAAGCACACATTTATATATGTAGTACATATATATCTGTGATGTGTGTGTGTGTGTGTGTGTGGGGGGGCGTATACTGCACTATGTAATATCTGACAATTGACTCTTTACACTCATTCATAAATTCAACTTTGACCTGGAATTGTCCATGCTTGGTCTCTGCCAATTAAATTGTTTATATTTTTAAAATCATTCAGACTTTTTTTTTTTGAGTTCTGAGCACATGAGCATCAAACCATCACCACCATTTCTCTTTGGAAAAGAAAACCTGGCCACATTTTTTTGATCAGATTACAGCAGTAACAGATGAATGCAGTTTGAAACTTGGCTTATAAATAGAGCTCAGCGAGGAGTCTTTTGTGCTTTATTAAAATTGGAAAAAAAGGACTTTCAAAAAGACCTTAAATTGTAAGGTATGCACTTTATGCTATACTGGAAGAAGGACATGAGACACTGGATGTAGTTTAATTAGGCCACAACTTTATTAACAGCTGTCTGGGGCTACCTAACAGACAAAAGTATACAGTGCAGGTAACTCCATGATCATTTCAATATTTACTGAGGGGGGCTTCCCCACCCCTTTTCTATCCTGGTTCCCAACCAACCCACTGCTGGGACCTTACAATCCCCCTCCACTCTCAAATGAGGGTTAAGGTGGGTTATAAAGGTGAGGGGGGTGGCTCTGCTGTGCCAGTCATAGGATCCTCAGTTTTCTGCTCCTCCAGTTTCTGCTCCTTTAATAAACATCTCCTTAAAATCCTTTACCAAACCATTTATCTGATCACTGTATCACTTCCCTATGGAGTGCCAGAACTAAACATCTGCTACACACTTACATAATGAGTTGTGACATCATACGTTCACCTCAACTAAGCCCCCATCCCTGAACCCTGTGGGGAAGGCAACCCGCCTCCCCAGTCTGCCTTGGCCAATCTGGCAGCAAGGGAAAAATTCCTTCCCAGCCCCCCAGTAAAGGGGTGGCTAGCACAGTGCTCACAGCAGAATCTGACCAAACCTGCTATTTTGCCACTTTCAAGGGTGGGAAGATGGTGCTGCTCCACTTGGTCTAGGAGAAAGAGGGCTTCTCCCACCCAGCTGTGACCTCCTCTCTTTCCAGTCACTTTGGGGGAAATGAGTCAGCATCCCCATGCTGACCTCCTCTGCATCTGCAGCAACATCTGTGCCTTTCTGCCCTTAAAGTGGTATGCCCCTTCCCCTAGAAAGCCAGACAACGGTCCTCCACCCCCGACACTCCCCTCGCTTAAGATGCGGTGCGGACATAATCTGTGCATACCTTTCAAAAGCCAGTTTACAGACACAGTTCCCTAGCTCTTTGGCTTTGCACTCCAGAATGAGACATTTAGAGTTTGGGAAATATGAAGTCTATGCCTAGGGACAGGTTCTTCAAACAGTACCCAAGCTGGGGAGTTGGTCCCCATACATCTCTTGGACCTTCCAGTTTTTTGGTTAGTGATCGGGTCCTGAAGCTATCCCATGTCCCCATGAGAAGCTGGTCCCCAGTCTAATCCCGACTTCCTCAAAGGAGTGTTGTAGGTTTACTAAACTTACATCAGTAAACTTCTTGGACTAAAACTTGTCTCTCATACACAGACTGATTTTGAAACTTGTGTGACTCTGCTGTGAGATATTCATATTGCATTATTTTATTTATTTGTTAAATACCCTATATAACACACAAAGCAAGATTTTAAAATTGGGCGTCTCAAGTTAGATACCTACATCCATGTACAGACACCCGAAGAAGAGATGAACAGCAGCTTAGTACAAAATTATGTGTTTATACACATATATTGCAGCATATCTTTACAATATATTTTTTCAAAGATATCATAAGTTCAGTATTATGTTTCTGAAATCAATCCATATCTGATATCACAGCACTAACTCTAAAATTTGTTTACTTATTTTTCTTCCTTTCTTAAATCATTCGACTAATCAGACAAACAACCAAAATGTCATTTCAAGCCCTGAGAGATATTATTGCAAGCAATACAGAATAACAACTTTTGAGGATTTTTCATGCTACAAAGCATAACCATACTTGTTTGCAACCTTGAACTGCTTAGTGACTTCAGACTTCAAGGTACATCTGATGTTAAACTGTCAGGACACAAACAGACAACATGAAAAACAACAAACAAGTTGATTTTTTCAGACTACTCATCTAACAATCCACAAGCAGACATACATCCTGTTGAACCTTACACATATGCTGGAAAATTTTAAACAAGGCTTCCTGACCTTTGCTGTTTTCAAGGATTTAAAGGATTTGTAATATGTACTAAAATATCTGACATCCTACCCTAACAAATGTATTAATCTGTCTGCTTCCTGTTGTTCTGCAATACCAATTTAAGCACTGCGTATGTGCAGACACAAAGTTTGTCAAATTGTTAACTGTATTTCACAGTGCAATCTTTCATGAGATTAAATTACTATTGCTAACTTTTTAAAAACTTTTTTATAGTTAAAGTTTTAAACCTAAGATTTGGGAAATTTACCTAGCACTATAGACTCAAACCAATATGCTGCAACAGGTTTCTGGCTCTTAGAATAATGGGCAATAAGGAAAAGCTTACCCGAAAAAGTTACCCAATTTGGCCTGACTAATCCAGGAAATGGGTCAGCAATGACCGAAAAACTTCTCTAAAGAACACTGGAGGTTGACGCTGCCTGTTACAAAGGTTTTACGATTTGTACAGTGCAAAATCTCAAGGCGATTAGGAAACAAAAACAGTTGAGAAAAACACAGAAAACCTTTCATTTTTATTTTTAGATGTTACAGACAGTAACTACAGAGGCACTTTGCTGAAGTACTGCTAATGAGAAGATAGATATTCTTGACTAATAAATAAAAGGCAACAACTTTACTCAAACCAACTCTCAAACAAGTAACCCCTGCCAAATCTAATTTATTTTCCCCATCTATCATCATAAGATATGGCTATCATCAACCTCTAGGAACATTTATAATACAAACTAATAAAACTCTGTCACCCAATCCAATATCGGTTCATACATGCAAAATTACTCAGCCCCTTCAGACAGAAAATGGGTGAACTGAGCATCCCTAAAGGTCAATTTATTTGGGCTTTGCCAGACTAAAGAGTAGAGGAGCAAACTCTAAATTCCAGAGCCTTCAACAGATCATCCTGACCAGTCAAACATATCTCAGGAATCAAATGTCCCTGATGATTTCAACTGCTGGGATAAAGCACAGAGAAGTGATATTCAAGTTACATAGAACCCAAACCAAAAGGGGCTTTATAGATCAAAATCAAAACTTTGAATTGGACCTAGAAATGAACATGAAGCCAGTTTAGTCTTTGGAGCATAGGTGTAATGCATTTCCTACAAGGAGCACCATACAGTAAATGAGACATTGCCTTTTGAACTAATTGAAGTTTCTGAGAGAGGCCTTTAAGTGACAGCTCAACTGGTGTGGACTACTAGGATTCCAATATAGAGGTGACAAAAAGCATGCATCAGCAGTTGAGTGTCCAACAGGACATCAGGTTGTGAACCCGAGTCACCGACGGAGGCAAAACATCTTTATTTGAAGGGACAAATAGAATCATAGAATATCAGGTTTAGAAGGGACCTCAGGAGGTCATCTAGTCCAACCCCCGATCAAAGCAGGACCAATTCCCAACTAAATCATCCCAGCCAGGGCTTTGTCAAGCCTGACCTTAAAAACCTCTAAGGAAGGAGATTCCACCAACTCCCTAGGTAACCCATTCCAGTGCTTCACCACCCTCCTAGTGAAAAAGTTTTTCCTAATATCCAACCTAAACCTCCCCAACTGCAACTTGAGACCATTACTCCTTGTTCTGTCATCAGATACCACTGAGAACAGTCTAGATCCATCCTCTTTGGAACCCCCTTTCAGGTAGTTGAAAGCAGCTATCAAATCCCCCCTCATTCTTCTCTTCTGCAGACTAAACAATCCCAGTTCCCTCATCCTCTCCTCATAAGTCATGTGCTCCAGCCCCCTAATCATTTTTGTTGCCCTCTGCTGGACTCTTTCCAATTTTTCCTCTATTTCCTACAGTTGTTTCTTCATAACCTATTAGCATTACCTACATATATTTTATCCAGGTTGAGCTTCAGGCAGGTAGTTCTCACCCAACTTCAGTATTGTCTAGTCACTAGGAAACCGGATCAGCCACAATGTATGGCACAATTAGAGAGAGAGAAAGAGCTGACTGTAATCTTCATGCTGATGCCACTGCCACCCAGTGATTCCATAAACCAGTTGAAAAGGAGGAGTGAAAAAACCGAACTCATCAGTTCTGCTACACAAAAGCACCTTTGCAAGCACATCAGCAATTGCCCAGCTATACTAAACTACTTGTAGTCTCCGACAGAGAAGACACTCAAGTGCACCTCTGCCAAAGTCCCCAAGGCACATCAACACAAAACTCTGTCCAGGCTACATCAGGTAAAGCTAAAGACAACCAATAATAAAATAATTAGATAAATGGGTCTTCATCCACTGCCAGATAGAGACCATTGATCAATGACACCAATACAATCTCCATGCCATATTCAAACTTAAACCTGGGATGAAGGTGTAAATCAGAGGGTGTGATGAAATGCACCTGTGTTCACACCCTACACACTATTGTAATAATCTTTGTATAAGTTTGCCTTGTGAGATATCATTTGAAAACTCATAACTTGCTGGTCAGTATCATCATGGTGAAATTTATGTAGCAGCATTATGTGAAAAGTTATGAAATTCCCCAGGCAGAAGTCATCACACAGATCTGTTTTGAATAAAGGAGTGTTTGCTTGTCTTAATTTGCATTTAAGCAGTAAACAAAGTCTTCAAACAGAAACAGGGAGGAAGGGAAAACAAAGGAAGCTCACACAGATTAAAAAAACAAGCAGGGAACATCCTTCCACACAGACAGTGTCTCCTGGTTCTCAGCTGGAAATGCTTTTCAAATATTTTCATGATAATATGAGGTAACAGACAATGGGGGGCATTACAGAGAAATAATAGTCCAAGATACCTAAACTACACTGAGTAGTCATGTGGAAAAAGTGTCAAATATACATTCCATAATATATCACCTTGAGGTATGTGTATTTAACTTACAGTATAAGACTTTAATTGCCAGTGTAACAACTGTATGTTCTGCCCAAGATGATGTCTTAAGAGGTATTGTACCATTTTAGTCTCAATTATATAAATTGTAAAAATACATATTTTATAGATACTGCTTAAAAAGAACAATTATTCAATTACTCTTATTGTAGTAACATTTTCCAAGACTTTATTCTTTGTGTAGATTTTACTTTTAATCTCAGGATTATAAACTCTCCTTTGTTTCCTTTGAAAAGATAAATATCAAATCAAAAGAAATTAGACTACAGTAAAGAATAAATGCCAAAGGGATGTGAGGCAGTTAGGGCTGCATGTAAAAACTGAACCTCAAGATTGTGATTTTAGGAGGCAAAGACTTCTATTGTGACTACCTTTCTCCGAGCTGTACAGCTGAACCAAAATGTAAAATGGGAAGTAATAAGTACGTCAGTTTGTCCCTCTATCTGCATGGCTGAATGAATGTGTAATTGCTATTTTCTTAAGAGTTCAGTTCCAACATTTTGCTAGCTTTACATTTTTAAAATGATTTTTGAGTCAGGAGTTTTACAGGATTGTTGAGATAATGTCTATGGACCCATGACCTCTGGACCTGCTGACAGACAGGATATATTTTTGGATCCATGGACTTCCTGAGTCTTAATAATTGGAATGGGGAGATTCTGTATTAGCATACATGGGCCCCGCTGTGTGATGTCAGTGACCTCAGAAGGAGAGTGCTCTATTCTGATTTGCCAAGGGACTTCTGAGGAGGAGTTCTCCAAGGGGGAGGAACCAACCAGGCCCCTCCACCTTCAAAAGGAAAGTTAAAAAACTAAAGGAAAGAAAGATAACTTCAGTTGTTAGCATTCTGGCTTTTTGGTCTACATTGCCTGATGCTGCGGCCACTGGCTTCTGGCCATGCAACACTACCATGCCTGACCAAGAGGTCTGTACTTCCTCCCATCGGGCCAGTGAAGGATAAGAGTCCAGCAACATGCTAAATCTAAGATCGGACATCTACAAGTACATAACCTTTAGTCAGCCAACAATTTCATCAATATTAAAACATCTGAATCAATAAGACCACCAGCTAATCGTTTCAACCCCATGTCAATTTCCTGAAGCTGAATAAAATCACAAGAGTCATGAGAACCTTCCTGCATTGTGTCAGTATTTTTGTTTTATTTTCTCATTTTTATCAGTAGAAGGACACACTTGTATTTAACATTCTTCAACTTTTTTAAAAAAAAGTCCTGAAGATGGCTGGCAGAGCGTGTGTGTGTGTGCATGCATAGAACTCGCAGACTCCGAAAACGGTGCTTATGGAATAGCTCCTAAAATACCTAAAACAACCCTAGGTTAAACAATCAGCTGGCTAAGAAATCACACATGCATATATTTCTTGGTCTAGTAGTTATATCTTTAACCCTGAGTAGTCATGCATTTTCACCTCAATTGTCATTTGAATATTAAATGTAACAAGGTGTGTCATCTTGAATTGTATTAGAACGTTTACAGTAACCTTATATTGGGAGTAAGAGACTGGCAAGTACTACCTAACTACTGATAATTTGGGCATGCTGTCTTAACTAACATTAGAGCTGTAGTTTCAACATTAGTTTCAACCTGGAAGTGATTTGACCCTCCCTGTATTAGCTATTTGGCTAGAACATAAATAGATCTATTGGCACTGTGTTTGATAATACCCTGTTATTTCTGAAGTTGATAGCTAACCAAGACTACTGTCTTCCCAAATCATTACACAGAGCTTATAAAGAATGGTTGGTCTTTTTAATATGGTTTAATCAGCTGGTAATTAGACTAATTTGAGGTTTGATATTAACATACTATATTGTAATATGATTTGTTTCTATGTATTTTATGATTTTGATTAGTTCCCTGTAGTTTAGTTAAGATAATAAAATATTGTGACCTCAGAACACCACCGTGCCAGATGGCAAAGGGCTCGTTTGTATGTAACAATAAAACTCAGCTGGCCTGACCAGCTCAAAACACTCACACTCTGTTGTCAAGATATTGATTTAAAAGGTGTCATGTAATATACCATTTGAAAACAGGTACAACATTTGTCATTAAGATCATTAAGAAATGTTTGTAACAACACTGTACATGAAATTATGGATATTCTCTGATATTATGCTTTGGAGACTAAACAGATAAAAGATGCAAAAGAGTTTTTTTCCAGATAACAGGGCAGGCAAACCGAGCCAGGTGTGACCAGAGATATGGACAATGGACTATTCATTTGCATCAGAGATTACAGGAAAATCATTTGCATTGTAAAGTCACAGGAGATTTCAAAATTAACCTGGTGTCGGCTTCGCAGGGCCAAGCTAAGCTCCCAGGAGGACTTCCTGACTTTGAAATCAAAGATAAACTTTAGGGATATATGGAACTACTGAAAGACTTTGGAGCATCCATCTTGAGTGATCAAAGACATTTTGAACAATCCACACTCCTGAGCAACATAAGTAAGCTGGCGTAACCCCTGGTGTAGACAGTGCTAGGTCGATGGAAGAATTCTTCCATTAACCTAGCTACCACCTCTCAGGGAGGTGGATTAACTACAGCGATGGGAGAACCCCTCCTCTTGCTGCAGTGTATGTTGGGGTCACCTTTTAAGGAGTAACAAAGGCTGGTGGAAGCCACAGTGGGGTTATTGTGCTGTGAGCACGCTACTGGTGTCAGAGCTCTGAACCAAGGCTGCACAGTACAGACACACCCAGGGTTGTAGGGCAGGTAGTCACTACAACCCCTTACTGGTCAGGTTGAACCCCAAAGCATCACAAATATATAAAATAGAAAGTGTGTGGCTTGGATGTTTCTTCCCTAGCTGTCATGGTTCCAGATCTGAAGAGTCCCAAGGCACGTATCAGGTGCAACGCTGTGACCCACCTAGTGGTGGTCCACAGAACTTCCCTAAGGTCCTCCCATGCCTGGTGTCTGAACAAGAACACTTAGTTTTTGAGTGATAGTTGCCTTGTGTGTTGATAATTCCTTTCAATGTGGGTTAACCAAAGACTGACCACTTCCCCGTAATATGTGGAGGGAGGGAGGAAGGGAGGGAGGAAGAGAGTCTTTAATAAAATATTTCTACATTTTTGGAAATACTGAAAGCTTTGAGTTTCTTCTGTCACAAAATGCCATTTTGAGCAGTGCAAAATTACTGGTTTTGGCAATATTTTGTCCTACAGTGTCAAAACTGCTGAAAAAAAATGGGCAAATGCTATAAAAATGATTTATGACAAGTTTAACCAGCCAAAACATTTCTTTATTCATTCTCATAGCAAATCTAAAATATTAATTTGATGTGAAGGAGGAATCTTAAGTGTCTGCTGACCTGTTCATGCAACTCAAAAATAGACGCTGTAGTGTGCCAGCACGTCAAAATACTTTCAGACTGTTTGGTATGTCTGAATCAGACAATAATGGATTTCTATTCACCAAACAACAACTGATGTTTATAACTTTAGAAGTGTCCTTTTAAGAACCTTACAACCACTCAATTTTTTTTTACAAAAATAATCATTACTATTTTAATATAGCGCTCAGTGACTCAGGGATTGACAAGAGCACATAGAACATTAACCTGCCTAGGTCATATCAAGACTGGGTCAGTAGTGATATGAATTAACTGGTTTGTGACCTTCTGGAAATTAATTTTGTGGACTCAGGCTTGTTGCTAGTAGGTATGTGTTCACATCACAAAAAACATTACCACAGCTAACATTCTTCTTGGCATTTTGGGCAAAGAAATGAATGGGCATAGAGATTGCATAATCTTTTCACACCTATTGGTAGCCTCTTCCAGATCAGGACTGAGGCACGTTGACAGGACAGTGGGAGGAAGCTGGTACAGCATCTGCTTGTGTTGAACTTAATACATGAAGAAATAAAAACTACAAGTTTCAAGAAGCCAGATTTTTAAAGGTTTTAGGTACCTAAAGATGTAGACTGGAGTTAGTTGCTTATAGCCAAACCAGTCTGAATGCACCCAATCTCACCTGATACATTGGAAGTTAGACAGCACTATGCCTGGCCAGTACTTCTGGGAAGCACTGATATTGAAAAAGACTTGTGCATCATGGTGGATAATCAACTCAACATGTGTTCTCAGTGAAACATGTCGTCCAAGAGAGCAAATACTATCCTTGGATGTATAAAGAGGGAATACTGAATAGGAATAGGGAGGTTATATTACCTCTGTACTTGGCACTGTTGCAGCCATTACTAGAATACTGGTGTCCACAATTCAAGAAGGATGTTGATAAGTTACAGAGGTTTCAGAGGAAAGCCACAAGAATGGTTAAAGGATTTCAAAAAATGTCTAATAGAGAAAGGCTTAAGGAGCTCAATCTGTTTAATTTAACAAAGAGAAGGTTAAGGGATGACTTGATGCCAGTCTGTAAGTACCTGCAGAGGAAACAGAAATTGTATATAATTGAGGGCTCTTCAACTTAATAGACAAAGATATAATGAAGCTATAGTGGCTGGAAGTTGATGCTATCAAAATTTACATTAGAAATAAGTAATTTTTTTTAGTAATTAAAAGTAATTAACCTTTTGAACAACTTACCAAGGGTTGTGTTGGATTTTGTATCACTGGCAATTTTTAAATCAAGACTGGATGTTTTTCTAAAAGATATGCTTTAGTTCAAACAAATTAATTCAAGGAAGTTGTATAGTCAGTGTTTATACAGGAGGTCAAACTAGATGATGACCATGATCCCTGCTGGCCTTATAATCTATGACTCTATTAAAATACGAGTAGGTGGCTATTTGCATCTTTAGGTGCCCAAATATGTTTATAAGTCTGGCCCCAAAAGTCATAGAAAAAAAATTAATTACTAATTACTTTGGTAATAGTTACTTTGGAAGTAAATCAGCCCTCTGTAAATCGGCATAGCTCCAAAGACTTCAACAAAACTATACCAGTTACTCCAGCTGAGGCTATGGCTCAATGTGTGTGTGGATCAAATGTTATGCGTGAGTACTTTTCTCATAGCTAAGAATTGGGGATCAAAGGATATTTGGCAAAAAGCTAAGGAAAATATCTCACAACTTGTAGGGTAATGCCAATATGAACACATAGTAGATCAATGCCTGAAAGAAATTCCTGCATATCTTGTATTGTACATATCCTCCCAGGAAAAGAATAATAGAGAATGTCAGAAATAATTTGGTAATTTGATTGGGATACCCAAAGGCAAAAAAAAAAAGCTTCAATGAGGTGACAAGACAACCTATGATTGGGATACAATTTATGTTCTCTCCCCCAAATAATAGAAACAGAAACAAATTCAATGAAGAAATTGTTATTAAGATCATAAACTATTTCTACTACATACAATTTTTTAAAGAGGCACAAATATTTCACAATCACCAAGAAGTAGAAAAAGGCAAAATTAAGAAAACGAACAAGTGACAAGGAAGATTAAGATGAAAAAATATTCCTGGGGAAGAAAATTTCAGAATTAACAAAATTAAGTTCTGAGAGAACTCAGAAGTAGAAAACTAACAACATAACCATGACCTTTATGAAGAAAATATCTAAGAATGAGAATAGCATTACTCTTGTATTGCATACAAGAAAGTATATGGTTACAAAAAAAACTGCAAACTTGTCTGCTTCCTGTCTACAGACTACAAAGTTTTCCCTAGGGTACTTAACTAATGACAGAGTGTAATAATGGAATCAAACAAAAGCAAAAAACACAAGAACAGAGACAGTTATCACCATGCTCCTGGATAGGCTATCTTCATATGGGTCCCAATTCAGCAAAGTACACAAACGTAATTAATCTTAAGCACATGCCCAAGTATTTTGCTGAACAGGGATTGACATAAGCACATGGTTAAAGTTAAACGCCATTTTATGTTTTTTGAATCAGGACCATATAATGAAATTATCACTGAGCAGATGGACAAAATATAATCTATTTTTAGTTGATGTTTGTCAAGCATGAAAAAACAGTTGGTTCTGTCAAGAAAGAGGTAAAGGTAAACTGCTAAAATAAAAATGAAAACTGAGTAAAAGCCTAGTTAAATGTGTTGTATATTTCCTCAAATAAGACTCTGTGGGGTATTATGTTCAGAAATGCATTTTATCAATCTCTTAAAATATTCTTTCCCCCTCATTATGAAATCCTCTTGGTACTTTATGGCTCACTGATGATATCCCAAAATGAGCAATAAAATTTAAAGAAATCTAAATCCAACCTATACAACCTATAATATTTGTGACATCACAGAATGCTGTGTTTGGGGATACCTTAAACGAACCATAAATTATCTAAGTAATTTTGAAAGGCTAATTTTAAAATGTAATGTTTAAAAGGAATTTTTAAATGTTAGTACTATCTGTGTTTATTTAAGCTACAGTGTGAAGTCTATCTTGCCATCTAAAAGGCAAGACACTGCCTAGCCATTGTAAACCAGTATTGCTCTCCCGGAATTATGGCAGAAGTGAGGTTGGATTTGTAAAGGGATAAGATGCTGGCTTTTGAAAGGTTTCCAGGCAGTTTGTACCATGCACAAATGAAAGCATGGGAGAAAACAATGAGGTATTTGAGGGAAAAATTACCCAATGGGTGGCAAAGGCTAGGAACACCAGTAAAGCGAAGACAGTGGTTGACAATGCAAAGTAGTAATAAATCTGACAGAAAGGGCAGGGCTAAGTCATGAACTGCTCTAGAGGTGAGATCTTGAAGCTTACATTTGATAGGATAGTGGAGGGACTCAAAGAGGGGAGCTGACATAATTAAAGCAATGAGAAAGGAAGATAATTTTGGCAGCAACTTTTTGAATGAGCTTGAGGGATACAAGATGACAACAGCCAATGCCAGAGAGGAGCTGATTACAGTAGTCAAAACATGAGCTGATAGAGACCTGGCTGAGAGTTTTAGCTATCTGGACAGAGCAAAAATGTTTGAGATGTTATGAAGGAAAAGAGGTAAATATTACACAGCCTGAATGTATGGTTTCATGGAGAGGATAGAATCAAAAATGACTACTGATGACAGACCTGAGCAACTGGGAGGTATCAACGTTATCAATGGTAACAAAAATGGAAGCAGTGGAAAGGACTTGAGAGGCAGACAAGGAGCTCAGTTATACCCACATTTATTTTAAACTACAGACAGTATATCCACAAGTTGATGTCAGAAAGACAGTCTGAGATACAGGATTAGATGTAGGAAAATATTTCAGCAGTTGAGATGTAGAGTAATCAGTATAAACATGATATTCAAAGCTGTGAAAGCAGATATAATCATCTAAAGATAGGAGAGGGAGAAGTGACCAATGAGTAAACCTTGTAGGACGCACAATGAAAGGAGAAGAGGTGAGGAGTTGGATCCACCAATCAAGACATTGACAAAATGATCAAAGACGTACAAATAATGAGAGGATGGAGTTGTGAAAGTCAATGGATTTTACAAGGCATGGAGTGCTTGATATTTTTATAAGCTGCTGAGAAGTCAAGGAAAACAAGGATGCAATAGAAGCTATAGGAGTTAACTATTTGTTCTGTCTCTTGATAACGTTTGATCCACATTTTTATATCTATTTTTGTTCTCGTTTTATGTAGAGTTTGCTTATTTTTTATGTTTATTTTGTTTTCTTTTGTGAAGGACCAAAATCCATTTGCTGTTGATGTAAGAGCTTAACTGCAGTTTCTGCTAAGAACTTTTCATATAGATCCGAAGTCCACAGCTTGGCCTGGGCCACGGGAGCTGGCTAACAGAGAACAATACATGGAAAAGAGAAAGCTGGGGTAAACAGATAACCTTGTGTGTTCAAGTCAATGAGCGGAGTCAGCATAACTCCGAATGTAATTGGGTGCCCTTATCACGAGTTATAGACACATGAAACGCTGAGAATGGCCTCACGGTTACTCCCTAATGCAGGGAGGAGATGGTGGTACAATACGCATCAGATCCCAGACATAGTTCAGGGAGAGGCCTAATATAATTGACATGAGTTATGACACCCTCCCCTCACATATGTATGCCAATCCTAGCCCACAGAAATGAAAGGGTAAACTTATAAACAATTGTTATTGTTAAGTACTAATTACTGTTTTTTGGCTTTAAATCTACAGGAATGTACCTGTTGGTCAACTGGGAGAGCTGCTATCTCATTCCCCTGGACCCCAAAATTAGGATTTAACCTATACACTTTAATAGACATAGTTTGGGGTAATTACCTGTGTGTCAGCAATATGTTAATTTGAGCTTTGGGCGGAGCCATTATGTAATCTTTTAGACCATTGGCTTATTGTGCTTATCTTGTCTTGCTGCTAGAATCTATCCAGGGGCTTGGGAAACCCATCCCTGTTGCTTCTCTCTGCCCAATGAGTGCCCTATATAATCTATTGTAATTAATTGTTCTGCAGTGTCTCTGAGCCTAATAAGCAAACTGACACCCCACCAGCGCTGTGCATAATAAACTCCTGTGCTTGACTCTACACGGTGTGGATTACTGTTCCTTCAGATGGGGGCTTGTCTGGGATTTTGCATTACTGACACTCCAGCCTGCAGGACGCTTAAATAAGACCTTACCTTAAAAAGAATGGATATTTACCTTACAGTAACTGTAGTTCTTCAAAATATTGTAGTGAGTATGGATTCCCACTGTAGGTGTACATGCATGATTGGGGGTTCTTTTGAAGAGTAGTATCTGTCAGGACCACACAGGTGCCCTATGCCTCCTCATATCCCCATATGAAGATATAAAGCATGAGGTGGCCACAACCCTCCCTCAGTTACTGTGCAATAAAAGCCCATGCTACAGAAGAATCTGAAAAGTAGGGATGCAGGGTACATCAAGGAATCCACACTGATACATCATCTCAAAGAACCACAGTTGCTATAGGATAAGTAATAGTTCTTTCTTCGAGTACATTTCAGTGGGGATCCCGCTGGAGATGACTGGCAAGCAGTGTCCTCCCTGGATGGTGGGAGGAGGCTTTTCTGCGGTATCAAACAGAGACTGAATGCTGTTTTCCCAAATTTGGCATTGATCTGGCTTCCATGTCCAGTGCATAATGTTTAATGGAAGTTAGTGTGTTGCTCTGAGGCCTTGCAGATCTCAGAGACGGGAATGTTACTGAAGCAGTCAGAAGATGCTGCCTATGCACTGGTGGAGTGTGCCTTGATGATCAGAGGGAGAGGCTCACCAGCCATTTGATGACAGGGGAAAATACACTGTGTAAGCCACTTCAAGATTCTCTACAATGAAATAGCTTAGCATTTGGATGAGCCAGATATGGCCACAAAGAGCTGGGAAGACAGACTGAAAGGCCTGGTCCTGTTAGTAATATAGAAAAGCTCTGGAGACGTCCAAATATGCAACTTCTTTTCTCCCAGCATAGAGTGTGGCTTCAGGAAGTAGACTAGTAAAAAAACTGATTGGTTTAGGTGGAATTCTCAGACCACCTTAGGGTTTGACATGAGGTGTGGTTTCACTACTATTCTGTCCCTGCAGAAGGATGTGTAAAGCGATCTGGCTGTAAGGTCTTGGAGTTCACTGACTCTCCATGCTGAAGTAACGGCCATGAGAAAGACCATATTGACAGTAAAGTATATTGAACACTGACACTGGTTCAAAGGGGAGCTCCATAAGCCGTAGAAGGATGATGTTGAGGTCCCACAAAGGAGTTGAGTCACTGACTGGGGATCAAATATGAAGGAGGTCCTTGAGGAAATCAAACCATAGGGTATGAAAAGAGAGTATGATTATACCACAGCATGACACACCAATATTGTGGCAAGGGAGTTTAATGCTGACACTGCACTTCAGGAGCAGCATATAGTCCAGGGTCTTCTATATCGGAGCCTTGACAAGGTCAATATTATGCTGAGTTGCCCAAATATAGAGAATAATTTCCATTTTGAGGAGTGAGTAAGTCTTCCTGTTCTGAACAAAAATCTATTGAACTTGCAGGGAACAACATCTGTCAGTAGTGCTCAGTCAGCCCACATCCAAGCTGTCAGGCGCCACAACTGTAGGTCTGGGTGGAGTATCTGACCTTGATTCTGAGATATTATATCTGGGCAAGCTGGGGAGGCTGTCTGGTTACACTGGTCTACAATTTTTGAGAAGTCGTCTTCTTCAGAGATAAAATGTGCTATTTATAATGTATTTTGATGTGCTGAATTCAAATATGACAATTAAAACAACTGATTGGCTACTGTTTCTAAGATATTTTAGTTTTTACATTTTATGTCTATGTATATTGTGTAGATAGAGTTTTAATCATAAATTGTAAACCTAGGTCTTTTCATGTGTTTATGGTTGCTTTACATAATATTTCACCTGTCCTGTTTATGTAACACTTTAAAAATCAGCAAAA